>NC_092865.1:41959732-42041956 GCF_032062135.1 Pyxicephalus adspersus | reverse complement strand
TAATGTACAGAACCAAAATTAGAAAAAAAGTTGTCTCTGTCCAAATATTTATGGACCTAACTGTATGTCGGCATTCTCACAACCTGTTTTTCCTTGACTCAGAAAAGGTGTTAGGTGCTATATGAGTAGGACCTCAAAATGTACCACATCCCAATATCTAATCAAATGCAAAAACATATAAGGTGGAGCTGGATTCGATAGGTACCAGTGAGTTTTTAACACATATTTAGATTATTAAAACACAACATGTTTTATTATAAATAAATCAGTTTTCAGTATTGGGTTTCATAGACATAATAACAGAGATCAGGTACCTTAAAAAAAAAAAAAAAAGTAATTTTTCATTGGGAGAGTGAGCATACATTAGTCTGGAAGCAAACACTTGTGTGAAAAAATAGTTAACTATTCACATATGTTTGAACATCTCACACACTGTATCAGAACATTCCTAGATCGGCTTCATTTACATACATGCTACCCTAAGTAACGCCAGATGACAGAAAGTAAATAGCTCAAAGGGGAGCATCAGAACAACATAGATTGGGAGGAGTAGGCAGGATGACTGTAGCAGCAGTCCATCGGACAAGGAATGAAGTGGCCTGCAGCTTCCAATGCTTGTTGAAGTCGCAGAATGCAGGAAAATAGACTAATTGCTTTTAAGAGTGCAAAACGAAAGGTTAAGATGACTTTTCCAGAGCAATTCTAGATAACTTTCATTTTTCAGTGTACTGCTCATAAACAACTAACATTTAAAATCCCTTTGACACAGCAAGCCTTCACTTTTTTTTTCAGTTCTACTTTTACTTTTAAGATTGTGTATTTTCAGTACAAACTAATGGTGAGTTTCTTCTAGGGGGATTTCCTGGTGGGTTTGCTGGAATGCCGGGTGTCAATGACATTTTGTCTGACCCAGAAGTGTTGGCTGCAATGCAGGTAAAAATACAGATGAGTTATCCGCACTCCAAAGGCTGCTCTCGGGTGTAAATGTGTTTCCTACTCTGCTCTCTCTAATCTAGATGCATTGTGTAATATTCATACTTTTCATTTTTTTACCAGTTTTTTCTCTAAGTGGTCAGGTCATCTACAACTAATATCTCAGTAGACAAAGTTACAGCTCAGTGTGTTTTTTCAGAGATATAAAAATATTTTATTTAGGATCCTTCCATCTCAAGAAGGATCTTGAGTTGCCCTTTGTCAGTTTCCTTCTCACCCTTTTCCTGGATGTGCAGGCAGCCAGAATCTTCCTATCACGGACACTCTCAAGTAAGACAGGCTCACTCTATTATCACAGGATACTCATATACTGTCCCCTACTTCTCAGGAGGCAGGGTATTTTAGTCATTTGCCTGGAGTTATACTTTAATGTATGTAATCATGACCTAACATAATGTAGTCTTTGTCCCATTGTGGTTAAAATCATGTATTGCCTTATTAAAATGTGTTGCTCTATTAATAAAAAGTATCCTGCATGCGCAGTGAGATCGGCCTCTTGGAATATGTGATGTATGTATTCCATGAGGCCGCATGTATCCCCTTCAGTCTTAACTGCTGTGGTGGTGATTCCTCCCCTTTTATTTAAAAAAAAATGTTTACATTTTATATTGATAGGTCTGCTTTACGAGGGTATACTTATAACATGTATTTCTTTATTCTTCATAGGATCCTGATGTGATGGCTGCATTTCAAGATGTAGCCCAAAATCCAGCTAACATATCAAAGTACAGCACCAATCCAAAGGTGATGAATCTGATCGGCAAATTATCCAATAAATTTGGAGGCAGTGCATAAGATGCAAGAACATCAACAGAGACACAGCAGAAAAAAGACCTAATGGACTTTTTGTGTAAATTTGGTGATTGTTTCTTAGCTTATGATGCTTTCCAAGCTGTTTAAATACTGTATTGCAGATAACAAAGGATATACAAAGTGTAATGAAACAATGAACAACTAAGGGGTTTAAAAAACATTGTACCTGATTTTTTTTTCAATTTCCCTATGGGGTCACTATAAAAATTATTTCTGTCAGCAATATTTGAGATGCAATAAAATATACCATACTGCAAAATATGCAGTAATGTTCATGGTTTCTGTACAAAACTAAACTACTGTACTTTTTTATTATTCCAGGTAAAATGTTTTTGTGGAAGGGCATAATATTTTATGTGAGCATGTGTATTGTGTTGGGACTTCATTGAAATCCGATAGCCAACCTCAAAATTGTCAGTGAATTGGCTCCAGAGTTCTAGGCCTAAAATAAAACCGGTATGTTGTAAAATGTTCAGTACCCACTAAAGCTCGTTTCACCCAATAACACAAAGAGCAAAACATAAAGAGAATGAAGAAAGACAGGTAAACATTCTCTAATTTAGTCTTGACAAAATGACATTTTAGTACAAACCATGGCTAAGCTTTTTTTTTAAAAAAAAGCATTCTCTTGGTATGCAACACGGAAAATATTATTGATAAAAAATGAAATAAAACTTAAGAATGGGTTAAGAAATGTAAAAAAAAAGTGCTAATGTCTCCTTAACTGCAACAGAGTCTGCCTATTAGTGATATTTTACATAAAATAAATGATTAGTAGCTTCAGTTTGGGCTTGCATTCTATGTGTAATTTGGCCATCATTTCCCATTACTACTACTTTACTATTATTTTTATTATTATTACTTCTACACATGCCCGAGATGCTCCAGCTTGGTGGTCAATGGAGATGCTCCCTTTACACTGGTGCATTGGTGGGCAGCAAAATGTGAGAATGCTTTCGTTACAGATAGCTGAAAAGATTGTGTATAGAACAAAGAAAATGAAGTCTGACCCCACCTCTCTGGTTTTGTAACAAATGCGCCAACCCCAATAATAATCAAATGAAGTTTTCTAGAAAATTTTTTTTTGTGGCAAAAATTTTTCTTGTATTCTTTGGCATACATATAGGTAAGTTAGTGTATATACAAATCTTCTGGTAACAGCAGGAAAAAATTGACATACAATCCAATAATACATAAAATGTGAGAAAATCAGGCTCCCTTGAGAGATGAAATATAAGGGAAATTGCCTTTCAATACTAAATAATTAGTTGTCTGACTGACAAGATGTAATAAAGTCGTTTTTCTCGCGTTTTATTTATGTATTATTGGTATGTATGTATCTTTTACCAGCAGATTTGTATATACCCTAACCTGTATGTATGCTAAAGAATACATGATTAATTTTTGCCAAAAAAACCCTGTCGTTCACTTTCTTGAAAGCTTCAGCTGAAAAGATTGGTGATGTCAGTGGTAACTTGTCTAAGAAGTAGAAATTTGCTTCAACTGCAAACAATTGCAGAAGTAGGACATTTCATACATATGACAATGCTGTAAAACTAGGGATTGTTTTGGTCACATATTCCAAAATGTATTTCCACCACACTTGATATACCAAATATAAATAATACTACAATCTGCCTTTAGAATGTTTTATTCATTGTTTTTCCTTTAATTGATTATCCATTGAAAAGTGTATTTAGGAAAATGACACATAGCCCCGCTTTATTGCTGCAAAAGAATAGCAATGCATTGTAAAAGTTGAGGCTCTCGGGTAAACTAACAAAACAATTCTCCAAAACATGGAGACACAGGCTATTAGAACTATAGACCTGTAAAAATAAGTAAACTTATAACAGCACAATAGAAGAGGGTGAACTCATTCAAATGTTGATCCCTATAATGTAGGTAACAATATCCTGGACACTGACACAACTAGGATTTAGGACTAGAGAAATCCAATTAGTATTGACCTAGGATACACATTGCTGCCTTTGCAATTGATGAATTACATTTTTGTTACAATACATTTTATACTACCAAAAGATTAACAGCACTTTGAAAAGACCACTAGAACAGTAAAAGCTCTTTAATGTTTAATGGAAAACCCATATATATATTTTTATTACATTTACATGCAGTTTGCCATTTTAATGTTTAAATGTACTCCTGGAAATTTATTTCCAGTTACCTAGGTTGTAGAAAATCTTGGAAGTAATGGATTTATTAAACAATTCCTGCCACATATGATTGGTGTATAGAGTTTAAATTGTTAAAGAAGGTGATATCAAACGGATATTCCAAGATGCAAGGAACTGTTAAGGAATGTCACAAAGACTTAGAAATATTTTCTAAGTGATGCAGCCTCTATTTCCATGTCTTCTTCTGATCTCCATTTGTCTGGAGTGTCTTGTCCTTCCTTGTCATGTTCTTGCAAAACTTCATATATTTGATCATTTCTTTCAAAGTCTCCAGGTTTCCTGGGTAGGATGTGCACATGAACATGGTTGACAGTCTGTCCAGCATCTGGACCATCCTGGATTGAAATGGTTAAAGATGTGCCACCAAAGTGGGTCTCCACAACATTTGAAACTCTCTGCACTGTGTTAAAAAGGTCATTAACTTCTTCAGGCCACAGGTCCCTAAAACGCTTTGCAGGTCGCAGCGGACAGACCAGGACATGTCCAGGTACCACAGGCTTTCTGTTCACAAAGGCAAAGGATAATTCAGTCTTCAAGAAAGTAACTGATGGCTTAATGAGGTGTTTACCAAACCCTAAGGACATGACGGATAATAATTTTGAAATGTTTCAAGTGAATCTACTTTGCAATCTGATGACCAAACCCAGTTGAGATTTCCAGATAAACAGTCAATTCCACTATAAAAAATCTGCAAGGCAAAGAGAAATTAGAAGAGATATATGAATCCCAAATATGCAGCTAAATCAAACTGAAAAATAGTCATTTTGGGCACTTCTGATTGTTGCGGGGACATCAACTGCCCAGGGGTGCTGGTCTATCAGATCTATTTAGAAATCGATAATGGCCATTTATTCTAGGATCCCTGGAGAGATAAGAGACACCATAACATAGACTCCAAACAATTTCCACAATGCTACATACTATTTCAGGGAATGGAGGAGCTCAGCTATGAGGAGAGATTAGCTGAACTGAATCTATTCTCCCTTGAGATGAGACGTTTAAGGGGGGATATGAGTCTGGAGGAAAAGAAGTTTAAGCTCTGGATAAGGAAGGGATTCTTCACTGTAAGGTCTGTGAAAATGTGGAATCGGCTCCCTCAGGAAGTAGTTTCAGCAACTACTATAGATTGCTTTGAGAAAAAGCTGGATGATTTCTAGAAGCACAGAATATAACTGGGTATTATGGCTTTAATGTAAAAATATCAGTGAATGTTGATCCACGGAACATCAGATTGCCTCATGGAATAAGGAATTAATTAAGGAAGATTTTTTTCCTGTTGTAGCAAATTATACCAGGGATTTATTTTGCCTTCCTCTGGACCAACTATGTCCTATAGGGTTTTATATCTGGGCTGTTTATAGCCATAGTGGTTCCTAGTGGACATACGAGATGTCTTTTTCCAACCTGACTAACTATGCAACTAGTCAAGAACAAAAGTGTAGTTTTATGGTGGCTGCACATGTTAGTTTATTTACTTTAGCTTTCTTCCCTTATTGTTTCATCTTATGATACTGCTAGTAATACTTCCCATTCTAGAAGACAACATTCACTGCCATGACCATTCAAGATGACAACATTCACTCCAGGTGCCCATTCTAGGTGATAACATTCACTCCTCATGCCCATTCAAGGTAACAACATTCACTCCTCATACCCACACTAGGTTATAACATTCACTCCCCATGCACATTCTAGGTGACAACATTCACTCCCCATGCCCATTCTAAGTGATACCATTCACTCTCCATGCCCATTCTAGGTGACAACATTCACTCCCTTCTGCCCATTCTAGGTGATAACATTCAGTCCCCATGTCCATTTATGGTGACAACATTCACTCCTTATGCCCATTCTAGTTGATAACATTCACTCCCCATGCCCATTCAAGGTGACAACATTCACTCCCCATGCCCAATTAAGGTGATAACATTCACTCCCCATGCCCAATGCTGTCACCCTGAGACAATGTGCTAGGATTACAGGACACCGGCTGCTGTCCCTGCCTCATGGGGAGGTGAACAATGGAGGACAATATGTATAATATTTACACACACGCTTCTCTTTTCTCCTAGGTGCCAACCTGTTACATCCTCCTGGCAGATAATGCCCGGTACACACGGATAGAGGAAGCTCCTTGTACCCAGATACCTGCACACTGTCAGCCCGGACTTGTAATGCTCCCAGCGGCCGCTAATCTGTTACAATGATTTCTATTGCTGGGACACTTCCTGCCTGTGTCACATGACGATTACGTCATCAATCCCAACAGCCCTTACTTCATAAAGAAACATTTCATTTTATAATCGCTTAGTTTGTTCTGTAATGAATACAATGTACATTGCACAACACATATGTATGCTATGTATGCTATGTATGTATACTTATCCGTTACACGCTGTGGGTTTACAAAAAGTCTATACACAGAATTGCAGCCTTTTCATGCACATTATCCCTGTGTGTACCGCATTATCACTTTATGTGCAGCATCATTCCTGTATGTGCGGCATTATCCCTTTATTGTGTGCGGCATTATCTCTGTATGCGCTGCATTATCCATGTATGTGCGGCATTATCCCCGTGTATGCGGCATATGCCTTTATGTGCGGCATTTTCCCCGTGTATGCGACATTATCCCTGTATGTGCCGTATTATTCCAGTTTGTGTGGCATTATCCTTATATATGCAGCATTATCCAGGTATGTGTGGCGTTATGTCTGTATGTGCAGCATTTTGTCTGTATGTGAGGCGTTAACCCCGTATGTGCTGCGTTATTCCTGTGTGTGTGCATTGTCCCTATATGTACGGCATTATCCCTGTATGTGCGGAATTATCCCCGTGTGCAGCATTATCCGTGTATGTTTGGTATTATCCCTGTATGTGTGGCATAATCTATGTATGTGTAGCATTATCCATGTATGTGCAGCACTATCCCTGTGTGTGTGTTGCATTATATCTGTGTGTGCAGCATTATGTCTGTATGTGCGGCATTATCCCTGTATGTGCGGCATTATCCCTGTATGTGCTGCGTTATCCCTGCATGTGCTGCGTTATCCCTGCATGTGCAGCATTTTCCCTGCGTGTGCGGCATTATCCCTGTATGTTTGGTATTATCCCTATATGTGCGGCATTATCCCTGTATGCGCGGCATTATCTTTGTGTGTGCGGCATTATCCCCATATGCGGGACATTATGTCTGTGTGTGTGGCTTTAACCCAATGTGGCGACATTATCCCTGTATGTGCGGTATTTAAGCGATATGTGCGACATTATTCCCATGTGTGCAGCAGTATCCCGTGTGTGCGGCTTTATCCATGTGATAAATTCCTTACATGAGAATATGGGGAAATGGTTCCTTCAGTGGGATTCTTTGAGCAATGCAGTTTATGACAAAGGTCAATTTAACTGACACCAAAGATGTTTTGACTATCTGTATTTCAAGAGCATCAGTGTTAAAAAGATTGAGAAACTCTGCTCTAAAGTCTCGAGATACAAAAATTTATTGAATCTTTAACACTCTTCTATGTTGTTATTTATTTTTGGAGCTCAACTGCCTATTTTGCTTTCAACGCTATTCCCATGGAGGATTGATGGTGCACATATGGTGCTCTTGATCTGCAGTAAGCCAATTTTATTTTTTTTTTTAATTATGCTTGTCCATTTTCTGTGTATGTGAATGGCTTTAAATTTCTCCTCCTTGCTTTATGTAAACAAAGTATTATGACCCATTAGTTCCTTTACGATGATCTTAGGTTTTCCTTTTGTTACTCTATGGCTCTGAAGATAATTCAGTGAAATGTGTTAACTCATTTGCCCATGTTCTGCTGGGATATGAAATCTGATTGTTTTTACTAATGACAATTTAGATTTGTTTTTATATATAAACATTCTTATTTATTATTTTTGCTATCCATCCTGTATATTACGGTTTCAAACTTTGAAATACAAAAGGCCAAATGCGCGTCACACAGACTCCCCTAATACAGTTGCATTGCAAGAGTCCACATTTCTGCTGCTTGTTTACATCCAAGGCTTTAGGTCTTCCTAGCCGCGTCTGCCTTCTACAGGGTTGTGTCCCGAGGTTAGTCCCACGGAGGTAAATGAACCAGTAATGTACATGTATGACTAGCACAGTGAACGTAATTTATACAAATAGTAGAACTGCAACCATTGGATCTCATCAAGTATGAACTTGTGGGAGAGGGTGAGTTGGCTTAGATTGTGGGAAGAGGGCAATCAGGATATGTGCAGTGTTTTAAATGTACCTGCAAGTGCAAGAATTCTATTCACTGTATACATTATATTAGGTAAAGATACCACAAATCAACATCAGGTCTGTCTCACGCAGTTTATTTATACATAAGTAATAAACAAATTTCAACAATATGTACAGTGATTTAAATTCAGGAGACCCCATGTTCAATGCATAATTTACACTGTATTATCAGATGGGAGGGCGGACACAGAAAGACTAGCCCATTTCACTTGTTTGCCAACCAGATTACCAGAGAAAGCTAGCAATAAAAGTCTCACATCCTACTACTTTCAGCTACCTCTTAGGGTGGGGGAGTTTGTGATATAATGCACACACATTCAGAGTGTGTGTGTTACACACACAATTATGTATACACATCCTTAATTAGGGTAGAACTTCAGAGACTTTTTTTCGATAAGACAGAGTGAAGAAGAGTTTAAACCTTTGTTTGTTTCTTTCTGAGTCCCTATCTGAGAGCGCCTACTTCAATTATTCTATGAGAGACTTGCCTGAAACTGTTGTCACAACAGGTGTGCCCACTGGATTCTATATTTTCTTTAACTGTCAGTGACAACCAAAAAACTCTGGTCCTCACCACTACTTTGTTTTATTGACAATGGTCACCAAGACAAAATCAAAAGTTGGATCTCTACAATAGGAACACAGAAATAAATACCTGACAAAGATTCTAACTCTTCCCTCCTCTATTCAAACATGGGAACAGAAAAGCTTTGGCTGAAGCTGAACTTTAAAGCATTTAGCCCATCTGAAAGTTGTGGACATAATACCATTAATGACTGCCTTAGCAAAGCATTTTGTGGGGTTCTTTAGGAGGGGAAACAAGGCTAAGTATAAATAAACATTCCTAATAAGCCTTGCACCCACTAAGATTGTAATCTTCAAACAGCATTCAACTACCCCTGAGGATTTCTGTTTGCAGCACAGCTCTCTCTCTCTCGCTCTCATCACATGCCAATATCAATACCAAGAAATTAATCAATTGTTTCCCTAATGTAAGGACAAACATAAAAAAAAAAAAAAAAATAAAGAAAAAAAAAACAACTTTCTGCTGTGGCTCAAACACTTTGAAGGACGCCTGGAAAAATATCATTTAACAGTTTTTGGCTTCTTTCACTATATATACACAGTAAGTAATAAAAAACCCAAAATGAATATACTAGTAGCATGGCCACAGCAGATGAAAAGTTGGTGAATGCAGCAATATTTAGTGGGTGGTGAAAATATTTATCTTAACATAGATTAAATACAAAAGCTAACATATTGACACAAACATAAGTAAAGATTGGACTACAGAAAAAAACATCAAACATCAAATAAAACAAGACATTTTTAATAAAAAAAAAAAAAAAAAAAGACAAAATAAAAACGAAAAAACAGTAAACACGAAAAAGAACAAACAGATGAATCATCTGAAATAATGAGAAATGCACTGAATATCTTAGCAGAGGGAAAAAAGGTCATGAGGCTGGCCCAGCCACTGAAAATATATTCTCTTTGCGATAATAACAACAACAAAAAACAGGAATATTAATATATGCCCTTCCCAACACTCTGTAGGTTTTTATACATCAGAGTCTTTCAATATTACAAAAAATTATACATATATATTCTAAAAAAATATTTACAAATCCTAAATTTCCACTCACCCTCCCAAATCCCAGTAAAGAAACAGATGTTCTTTTGTATAAAAAGTCAATATGAGACAAAATAAATTTTTTTTCTTAAGTTTCGTTATAGTCTTTATGTCCAAGTAAAGAAGAATCATATTTGACTACTTTTATACTGCTTTTAGTGGATGTCTAGTGTATTCTGTGGTAGGCTGGAATTAAGGTCCGAATTATCTGTACTTAAACCCAAGTCAGATATTCCCCCTCCATGAAGACTAGATAACTGAGACAACATGTTTGTGCGATCTGGGCTCCCATAATGCCCTTGATCCACAGGGTTTCCCTGTCCAACAACTATGCTTGTACGAGGAGAGTTTGCCTGTGGAGAAACATTGTGAGGAGAGGGTTGGGGTTGCATACAAGGTGATGGACTCGAGTGAGGTGGCTGGGATCGGGGAGAGGATACTGGCTGAGGGGAACGCACTTGGTTGCTTAGTGAAGGTGGAAGCTGCTGGCCCTGTAAATGAGGAGACTGGGCTGGACCTGGCAACATATGTTGCTGTGGACTCATGAGATTTTGTTGTGCTGGAGATCCCACTTGTTGGTGCAAAAGCCGCTGATTAAAAGTCTGCATGTTACCATTTGTATCACTTATCATTCCTTGTGGTAACTGGTTCATTTGCCCAATACCACCTTGTTGCATTTGCATATGATGTTGAATTCGCTGCTGTTGTGAATAACCGCTCATGACTTGGTGTTGCTGAAATTGGTTGTGATTTATCATCCCGGCACCAGATCCTTGCTGTTGCTGCATCATTTGCTGGCGTCGCATCAGAAGCTCCCGAAACTGTGGAGACATGGCAGCATGGTTGATATTCATTGGTTGGCCCTGTGAATTCAATCCTGCTATGGCCTGTTGAGATGATGGAGGCTGAATAGTCTGTGGCTGAGGAGCCTGAGGCTGCGGAGGCATAGATGTCCTTTGTCCTACTGTCTGCATGGGGCTCACATTTTGCATGCTTGCATTGGGATGCATGACATGGGGTAGACTTCCTTGGGAGGGCATCCCAGGCATATTTCCAGCACTCTGTAAAACCTGACTGTTGGCATATTTAGCTGCCCTTTGTTTAATAAAAGCAGCTAATAGCTGGGGATTGGAGTGCAGTATATTAAGTACCTGTTGTTGTTGCATTGGGGAACTAGGGGATCGCAAAGTACGAAGAAGGGCAGCTTGTGGCAAGGAGCTTTGTTTTCCCTGGGCTGCTCCAGGAATCTGACCCATACCAGCCTGCGGAGAAATGTTCATTTGTTGTCCTTGCTGTACAGGCATTACAGGTGGTCTTTGCATGTTATGCTGCATGACTTGCGCTCTATTCTGTACCCGTGGTAGTTGTGGGGGTAATGAAGGCTGGTGTGACTGTGCCATTCCTGTAGGTCTCATCCCAGAATCCATTAGAATTGGTCCTCGTAATCCTTGTGTGCTCATACCTGCAGACTGCATTGTGTTCATGGGCTGCATTTGGTGAGAATTTGACATTGGAGGTGAAAAAAGCTGCGACTTTGCCATTTGTCTTTGAGTTTCTGCTGCCCTTTGAATCTGCATAGCCATCTCCACTGCAGCTGGAGGAGGACCAGAAGGTTGGACTGATCCTGCCTGGGATGTGGGTGGTGTTACTTGTGTAGCTGGATTTCCCTGTGGCATACAGCTGGAGGGATGAGCATGCTGCATACCATACGGTTGTACAGTATTACAAGGAAGTGGTTGGGGTTGAGATTGCGATTGAGGAGTATGTGATATAGGGGGCTGCTGTCCAGTTGGTGTTGCTGGACCAGTTGAATTTGGGGAAGGAAGACTTTGCTGAACACCTGCTACCCCTGTTCTTTGCATACTAGCCATACGCCTGCGCAACATCTGTGCCTGTTGAAGCCTGTGCTGCAATTGCTGCTGCCGAAGCTTATGTTTTATGTTGAGGCAGAAGGGCACAGGGCATTTGTTCTCCTGACAGTGTTTGGCATGATAGCAACAAAGTGCTATAAGTTGCTTGCATATTGGGCATCCTCCGTTTGTCTTGCGTTTACAGCCCTTTGTATGCTGTACCACTCTCTTCATCTTTTGGCATGATGGCAGGGAGCAGTTTGCATTGCGACACTGGCAAGCATGAACCAGGGACTGGATACAGCGTTGAATACTTAGCCTACGGGAATCTCCAGGGCTTTGTGTTGCCGCCGCCTGCTGATTGCTACTCTCATCATCCAAGCCAAGACCAAGTTTTTCCATTTTATGTTCATGGGTTTTTGTACTGTAACACGTGATGCACAAATCATAATCCTAAAAAGAGAAACAGAAAATTTTACATTAGAATATAAATTCACACATAGGCCCCCCATACAGAGATTATACTTATGTTCAGTAAAACTAATTATACTTAGATTTTGATTTAAAAGATGATTTAATTTAAAAGATGATTTACTATTATATGATAATGATATTTAAAAAGTAAATCTAGAAAACCAAAGACAGCTACCATTATCTAAATAATGATGTATTTACCTCACATACTGTACAATGCCATCGTGTCTCCACATGGTGCTTGCATTCATTGCAAGTGTAGACAAATCTGTCCTGGCTTTGGGTATGAAGTTCCACTAGCATGCACATAGTAGACCATTTGGCCCTACGCATAGAGGAGAATTCCAAGTGTTTGTCCCTCGCAAGAGTTAGAAAGGCATCACGTCCATCCATTAGGTCACAAGGAATTAAGGGATCCGGTTCAACAACTGGAGGAAGGGAGTTGGCAGTAGGCCCAGCAATTAAACGGATAACAAAAAAGACCTGGAAAAAAGGAAAAGTTTTTTTTAATGTCCTAAAGCATTACCAATTTTTTTAATTTAAGTACATTTTCATTTACTACATATCAAACAATTGGCTCTTTTTTTCGGTTTTCATATTTCTTAGCTTTCTTTCCTATCAGCACTAGCCTCTTTTTTTCAATAGCTTTCCATCTACTTTTTTTTTTTTAAACATTTTATTTAAAAGAAAGGAAAAATAACATTGACAAAAATTAACAAAATGTACATCAAATAGAGAAACACAAAGTGCCACATCCTAATATTCTATCAGACCCATCAGTTTAAAACAGATAGTTCAATAGCAATGATGAGTAGACATTGATGTATGAATTGAGAAATGAAGACTTAGCAAAATCCTTGGTGTGTCAGAAACATTCTGGAATAGTTGTGTTCTTTCCCCAGCATCTGCATTATAACTTTGTCCCCTGAGAACATGGCAATGAGAAAGATCTTATGGAAATATCCAGAGTACTGCCATTTGGGGACACCAGTGGAACATGCATTTGCAAAATGTGTTGGCAGGGTCACTTGTAATCTCCAATGGGAAAGCACACCAAGTATTCTTGATCTATAAAAGGAAGTGTCTGGATCAGGAACTTCTTGGCAGAAAAAAACAGTACCGTTTTAATCCAAGCTGCAGATTTAAAAATAATTGAACAAACCCTTGGAATTCGTGCAAAACTGTAATCAAAATAATTTCAAATGGATGATCTAAATTCCCACTGTCTGTGTGGCTAACCTTTGTAAAATCAACTCAATTGTTAGAATGTCATCAACTGCTTCAGAAAACACTTACCTCTTTGTGTTTTTCCATTGTAGCATACAGCTTTTGTGACAAGTCATTGCAAACACTAGGCATACCAGGTTTCTTCTTGCTCCCTCTGCTCAGACTGCTTTTATTTTTACTGGTCTTTTTGTTGTTTTTTTTCTTTGCACTCTTGCTATCCCCTTTTCCAACCTGTCATGAATGTCATTGGGGAGAAGAAAAGAAAATGTTAACTTAGGTAAAAAATATTATTTTGTATATCTATACATACACAGGTTCTATCCTGCCAAAGCCAATGGCTTTGATTTTCACCAACTTGAAAGCTACCTAAACAGAAAAAGTAATCAATATCTGGTTGTTAAAATCCCTTGCCGTACCAATACACACTATTATCATTTTACTTGACGTAGTCCTTGAGGACTGTCGTTTGACAGCCTTATTTAGAGATCATACAAGAGCCTTTAGATGTAGTCTTACCCAATACATCAAGGGAGGTTTAGGTGAGACTTGAAACTGATGTAAACTTCTTAGTAGTGACTGAGTCCAAGAGAGGCTGTTTGAGCAGCACTAGAATGGGGTTTTCCAAAAACACCAGATTACAGATAAAAAAAAGTCACTGGTACAATCGAGCAATGCTTGGACAAAAACCTATACTACTCAGCAGGTAGGCTGTGTTCCTTTCTTTATATTTAATGAGTAAAACACCCAAATTCAGGCATGATATGCCCATAAAAGCACACCACAAATATTTGTTGGGGTGAATGTGATGCAGTAATGCCGAGTTAATACTTTGTGCTGTGGAAACATGCAAACAACACACTAGTGTAAATTAAGTCAAAACTAGGGTCTCAGCTAGTTTCTAACACAATAGCAATATTAAAAAGATTTAAGCAAGTAATTTATTAAAGGTAAAATTAGGAGAAAAAAAAATATCACCTCAACGCTTTCATCATTTACAGTATTTTCCTCTCTCTTTCTTTCCTCTTCTTCTTGTTCTAACTCCTTGATAGACTCCTCCAAAACATTTGGCCAAAAATCCCCTTCAAAGTATGGCAACTCCTTGGCACTAGTAAGCCTGTCCTCTGTTGCTTGTTTGAAGATATCCTGAAACAAAAAAATAAATAAATAAAGTCTGAATAATGTTCAACATTTTTCTGTGAAATTGCTACCTTTTTTTTTTTTTAGTTCTTCTATACTTCGAATAATGTATATTTGTGCACAACTGTAAATTCTAGTGGGCATCCACCAGTACATAAAAGAACACACATTTATAAAGCACCACAGTGCACCTTAATATAGATGTGCATTTTACTGTTCCAACTTCAAGACGCTTTATAAATGTCCACCTCATTTTACTAAAGCACCGTATATGGTGCTGGGATTTTTCATAAAAAAACTATTATTACCTTTTCACCTTCATGCTGCTGATCTCCCTCAGCCTCTTAGTCTTATGCCTACATGCTCAGTGTGTTGTCAGCTGCTTATTTTTAAGAAATGCTTTCCTGACAGTGACAGAAGTTAATCACACCTGCGTCCCCAGATGGCTACTTTCAGAGGCATGTGTGACAATGGAAGAATACAACTGGGGGACAGTTACCATCATATAACAAGAAATGCCTGAACAAAGCCATTCCTGGTAGGATCACATGGTATTTTATAAAGAAACAAAAAAGCAAATTTAAAGAATATACATACTAGGGAAAAAAAAACTGAATCACAATGGATGGACCTAATATCACATTTGGTACCCAATATAAAAGGGTGGATAACATAAGAAAAAATCCGGGACAATGCAGGACCGAATGGAACCTGATTGCGTGGGGATTGGGGGCTCTGTGAAGGTTCCTTTTTAATGCTAATGTTAAATTTTAACTAAAGTAATACATGCAAGTTTTTATTTCAAAATTGAACATTTAGAGATTGTTTTTAACTTTACTGATAGGTACATATACTTACACTAGGTGCTTTCATAGCCATAACTTTTTGATGCATATTTGAATAAACAATATTAATGTCATAAACTAAAATTATAATTTACCTTGTAGTCATGAATGATGCGCTCTGACACACATTTATCCAGCATTTTTTTATACCATTCTTGCAACCGTTTGGGTTTTGGTATTTTCTGATCAAGAGGATGGCAATGAAAAATATAGTCATCTCCTTCACTAGGAGGACAAGCCCAGATATGTCCAGTTGTGAACCTACGTATGGATGTGAAAAAGAGAAATCTTGCTACGTAACTGAAGTTAAACATAAAACCATTCGAACAGACAACTGACAAACCAGGGAATGTTCAAAGTATGAATCAGGGATAAATAAACCAACATCTTACATATAACATACTTTACATGTAGTTAAGGACATTACATTGTTTGAAAATTAAAACGTGCATTTGACCTAAGTCAATCTTGACTGAGCTCCTGAATGCCAAAAGTAGTAAGGGGGGGGTTATCCTCAATAAAGGTAACCAGATAAGGCGTTATAGTATTTACATTTATAAACTTATTGTGGAGAAAAATATATGTAAACTTATCAGTAATTACAAATTGCCTGTTAAAATGTATTGATGTATTGATGTTGAATTATTAGCAAAAATCCATTATGTTAATGGGACCTGTATGTGGTTCATAAGGTTGCTTTGCTTACAGCCTATCAAAACCTGTTTGGTAACCCTTAGTGGGGGGAGAAAAAGATGATACCTTCAAATGTTTTTGGAAAACAAACAATATTTACCTACAACTTAAATAAAAAAAAAACAAAAACTATCAGAGCTGCTCAAGTTAAGAAAACTCATATTTGCTGAGAAAATAATGGTTTACAGTCATTATAAAGACATATGGTTAGCTTTTGTTAAGTGCAAGATGTTTTGTGTAGGGTGGTAGTATAGATGAGTTGGAAGTTATGTAAACTGTATTAATATGGCTCATTTACATTTGATTTTTGACAATATTTTGGAATGCATCAGCTTACCCAAGTTTCTTAACATATTCAAGGTAGCCAATTAAAATCTCATGGTAGACAGCTGTCCTCAAGGCCTTTGGTTGAAAAAAGTGAACACTATCCAGATAAGAGATGTATACACGCCTAGAAGTAAGAATATTAGGATTTAGTCACACATAAGAACAATTATGAGAAATTAGAAGAGCAATAAAATTGTAAACCTACCTTTGATTGGGTGGTGGGCAGTCAGACCCATACTCCTGCACATGCATGCCAAAAAAGCACAACTCAACACCATCTACCTCTTCAAAAGCAAAAAGTGCTTTCGTACGGTAAGGAAAAGACTCTGCCATTTCCCCTGAATCCACAAACCTGAAACCAGCCAATAAAAAATAATGTAATATTGTTTTTGTCAGTGCCAAGAAAAGTATACAACTGGGATACACCAATAGTACTTATGTTTTTTCTTTCACATAAATTATGCTATTAAGATTATTAGTCTATACTAAACCTCCTTAAATCCGGCTTCCTATTAGTAGTAGTAGTATTGGTTGCATAATTCTACTTGACAGTTTCTTGGCTTACCTCCATCTAGTAAATAGGTAGATGCGGTCCCATACTTCTAAGGGTCTATTTAATAATGTTTTCACACAAGATTCACCCTTCTTGTACTTAAATAATGCACAAGTTTCACACTTGATTTAATTAGAAAAAATGTATAAACTAGGAGTAGAAGTTGATTTACACAGTTTTACCCGTTTTACTCAGAATTTACACAATTTCTAATTGAATCCAATGTAAACATTTGTAAATTTAGTAGAATTGTGGGTAAAACATTTTTAAATAGACCCCTCAAAGTATACCTAAAACCCATTTTTTAATTTTAGGAAGGATTTCTCGAAGGCCCAAAAGTTGGTTGGAAAGCATATTGAAGCAAACAGCATCCTAAAGACCAAATGTCTGGAAAATGATACAGAGTAGAACAGCTTAGCTACAGAAATATCCAAAATGCTGGACATCTGAAAGCACTGTACATTGATTTAAGATGAACAAAAATGGACAAAAAAAAAATACCTGATAATTTTCAAAGAAAACCCAAAAAACAAAAAGAGCAGTAGGCAGTAATTTAACTCCTAAAGGCTAAGAATTGACTTTGGTTTTAGGTAAAGAATTAGTCTCATTTGTAATATAATATGAAGATTTATATTTTACTTTAAAATGTTGTTACTGCTTGTTCAGAAAGTTAACATTTTGTATGGGGCTGCTTGTTCCAAATACCACCAACCACTTGGTTTCCTCTAATGAGTTAAAGAAATTCATAAAGTGAGAAAATTGTAGAGTTACTATTGCTGACATTTTGAAATACTAGTTACTTGGTCTAAATAACTGGCAATAATGTACCTGAACTAGCTTGAAGAAGTCAAAGCCCTAGTTTGCATGCTTATTGGAAAGTTTTGTGCAAAATAAGAAAACCTTTCCAGTATTACTTACTTGGCTTTCATACCAGGTTTCACCTCCACTGTTTTGTCAGATGCATGGACAACACGCACAATAACTTCTCCAGCCTCAGGGTTAGCTTGTCTCCTTAGAAAATCATTGACTCGATTTTCTAAAAATGTGCCTAACCTTGTAGTTGGAAGTCCTGTTGAAAGAATGAGAAATGATTAGTTAAAATCTTTCAATATTTAGGAATTAATTTAACTTGTAATCCAAGACACTTACGTTTTGCTGAAAACTTGTTCTCTTTTCTGGTTTGACCATTTTTCTTTAAACAACCATCACAAACAAAGCTACAGTCAAAAAGGTAAATAAAAAAAAAAGTCAGTCAGTGTAAAAGTCAGTATTAAGATGAGTCTCATACCCCTGTATATTTACCCACAGTGGATAAAATGGTAAGTGAATAGACATCTCTTCTGTTAAGACCTAAGAGAGCATTATACACACACACACACACACACACACACCTGTAGTTTTGAGTATCAACATCTACAATTATGTAAATATATGTGTGATGTTTTCTGATGCAAATATTAACCTCCCTGGCAGTAATCCCGAGTGTGGCTTGGGAATATTTTTCAGTGTCAAAAACGGTAACCCCTAGCCACACTCGGGGTGGAGTTGCCAGGGAGTTTTAAAGTCCTACCTGGTCCTTCAAATTGCACATTTATGCAATTACATTTACTTCAACCCCAAAAATATATATATCATTTCTGAATGAAGAGGATGTGTAAAATAAAAATATGGGGTCTCTATTAAATATAATTAATTAAATCCGCTTACTGAAATTTAAAAAACAAGTAAAGTAAAGGTAGTAAAGTAAATCTGATAAATATAATTGGAGTATGAAGGTATTTACTTGGGGTTTAGATGCAGAGAATTACTCTTTCTGACCTTGTGACCACTTTGTAAAAATGTAAAAATAAAAATATTAAAATAAAAAAAGTTTCACAATTGTCATTGGAATAGAACAGCTCTTTGGGGTCTTTCAATACCAGTTCCATTGGGACAACTAATAAATGTGAATAGGAAAGGAAACAAAATATTGAGAGAGAAAAAATTTAACTCTTGCCTACTCTATCTACTCTAAAACCTGGTGTAAATCCACAAATCTTTGTAAGTAGGGCAGCATGTTATTTATTCTTAACACAGCAAATCTTTTGTAAACTTAAAAAAAAAAAAAAAAAAAATTAACAGCTTAACAAAGACTGAATATAAGCAGCAAATATTTACCCAGTTGGCCAGATTGTCTCATTATGAAGAACACAAATTTGGTGCATTTTTCGACCACATTCTAAGCAGTCCACAAACCTAAAACAAAACTCAGCATTACATATGTATCTTTATAACCAAAATGTATAACCATGTATAACCAAAATAAGAATCTCAAAATATACAGTTACAAAATAAGCTTTTTAGGAATTAATCCATACCAATATTATGAAGCTGTACAAAATTGAGTTAGTAGTATATAAAAGTGGTAAAGAAGGATCATACTTTGAAAAGTTCTTAAATACATAAAATGCTTGACTGAAAAGATAATTCTATTGCAATTTGAACTTGTTTCTGTGAGTTTACTTTGACAGCTTAAACAAGATTAGTAAAGCAACTCCATATTTACAACTTAAAAACACTCAAAAGACACAGATTTTTTGTTTTTAGTGATTACATACTGTTCTGGGTCCAGAGTATCATTTTTCTGCTTGGAAAACTGATCTTTGTTGATGGTACTAAAGTGAATGAAAAGAAAACAATTTTCAGTAAACACTGTTCAATACATTCATAGGTCTAATATCCAAATTTCTGTATTTTATGTTAACATTTAAACCAACTAGCTTCCAATGTGTAAAATTCGTATACGTGTACAAAGATTACAAAACACCAGATGGCCAGTTATTTCCTGCATCTGTAACCATTCTTGGCTTAATCAACTCTAAAGAAATGCACTTTGCTCTGTCTTTATTTTACTCTGAATCTCAGTTGCCTTTTTTTCCTAATGAATGCTAAAAACTACTAGAAAAAAAAAAAAAAAAAAAAAAAAAAAGAGCTGTTGCCTTGCTGCTAGATAGTAATTGCCTAATAGTAACTAATTTCAAGAGCTCTAGTGGTCCTTTAAACAAAACTTTCTGATTTTACCGACTTATGATATATTAATATATTTAAAATAAAAATGTAAAAATATATATTTATATATATATATTTTTTTTTTTTTTAACATAAACTTTTTAGTAAACATATAGGTTTTCATGATATTTAGGTTACAAAACATGATGGGTTTTTCCAATAGGGTATTTTATTACTACTCTATGGTGGACACTGCAATCTAGGACTGTATGACTGAACACTGTATAAGTGTGTATGTGTATATATTATTAGGATATCATATTACTTTGTATTCTTTCTTAGTGAATAAATGGTCGTGAGCTTTAAGTGCAGTCTAGTGCAGCTCTCATCAACCGGTGGTCTGCAAGAAAATTTTGGTGGTCCACGGCTCTGCCCACATCAGAAAAATAGACTGGTGTACAAAAATAAAACTGTATTTCATAAAATGTTACTTACGTCTGTGGCTGTGTTGGATCATCACCAAGAGATACACTCTCCCCTTGGATCTCATTGAAGCACTTTTCACAGAAGTGGTACCTATCAGCAAGAAGGCCATATTTGGGTGAACTGTTCGTTTATGCAACCACAGCCGAACCACGCGAAACAGGAGGTCATCAGAGGACGTTGCAGGAGACACACAGGGTTTGCGAAGGTGGTCATCAAGCCAAGTCACATGCCAGGGTAATTGATTTTTTTTTTTTTTTAATTTGGATGCGAGTTTTGTTTCAAATTCATGGCAATCACCACAGGTAAGGATTGGGAAGGGTAAGAAATTTACACATAACAGAGAAAGAAAGCAGGGTGGGGATGGGCATGACAAACAGAAGCAAGACAAAACACAAAGCAGAAAGCCAATGCAAAGCACAGATTAGCAAAGGATTCTTTTAAAATGGGATTACAAGCAGCAAAATCACAGCAAATAAAGGAAAGATTTAACAAAAACTAATTAACCCACAAGGATCAGGAAGAGGAACTAAGTTTGTCTTCTTGCTCCGCTTAGAGAGGACTCTACTTTTTTGCTTAAAGTCACTTTTAGCTTTAAACATTTTTTTTATAAATGTCTCTAGACAAAAGTGAACTAACAGCATTTTGTGTCATGACATAGCTATTACCTTAAACTGCAGCCTAAGGGTACATTAGAGGTAAAAAACAAAACAAAGGGTATAGAAAAAAATACTAAATGGTCATATCTTTTCAATTTAAACTTGATTATAATAGCAAATCACTGATAAAATGTAGCTGGCAGTTTTAGAACCAGCGTTGGTCAAAGCAGGTCCCGCAATACTAGCAGAGTAAGATGCAAATTTAAAGTACAATTTATCATGACAAATGAAGAAATCATTCTATGAAGCTAGCAACATTGCAGCGCAAAAGCAGGGTTGCTTGAAAAGACACCATGCCATAAAAAGCCACAAAATCCTGTTTACACACACACACACACACACACACACACACACACACTCTCTCTCTCTCTCTTTTCTCTCTCCGATATACTTAATCTTATTGCTCATATTGATCAAAAACAGCAAATGTATATAACTTTTTTTAAACAATCACAAAACTGGCAACTGAATTAGGAAAGCTGTAAATAGCAATTGCTTGCCATTTATAACCAAACTATTCTTCACCAACATTATCATCCAAATGTATTTAAGCTATAGTTCCCATAGAAAACATTTAAACACCTGAATGTGGTTATGTTATACTGCCATAGAACATAAACTAAAAAAAAAGTAAACAGAACATACAAAGGAAAACAGATTTTTGAAAAAAAAAATATTTTAAATATATGAACCACTATTTAGTTAGTTATTTGTTCCCCTCATTTTATCCTCACAAACCATCCAGGACCTGCTGTAGAGAAGTACGACTCACGTTTACACGGAGTTTGGTTGTGGTGTTCTGAAGTGTTTGGCTTATGGCAAACAACATTGTTTTTGTTAGATAATCTAAAACACCTGGGAAAAACGGGAACCACTAGCCTTGGAGAATGTTTATGAAATTGTTTTAATAAATAAAATATATACCAAAACAATTATCAAACAGCTGACCATTTTGGCATTGTAAAACATGTTCCCAAAAATTAAATGTCATTGTCGTAGTTTTAACTTTTCTTTAGAAAAGGCATATCAACTTAATGACATGATTAACAGTCCAAATCTCAAATTTATGGATACTGAAAAAAATGGTCCATGACAAGGCTCCATCCTGCAAAGTTGTTAATTGTTGTACTATGAAGTGGGAACCTAACAGATGAAGAATAGGCTCAAATAATTCAAGTTGCCATAAAAGCCCCCCAGTGGGGTATTTCTTCTGACTCTGATGTCTCCCGTATGAACACAAATTTTGTTGTGTCCACAGCCCTGCGCTAATGTCCCCCCAGGATGTTTAGGCAAGCAGGCTCAGATCTGTGATGGGAAAGGGGGTGGAACCTGGTATCATGACATAACTCTGGGGGAAGTGTCTTCCCCTTTGAGAGACACACGGCTCCCCGCACATACACCGGAATTAAAATTATGAATGTAGCAGTCTGTGAGGTCTGAAAGGTTGGAGACCACTGATCTAGGTTGTGATTTATGGCTTGATTGCATAATTTTTTATTCATTGTCCAGTAATTCCATAATTTGTTTTTTAAAATGTCTTCAGCTGTAAAATAAGTGTTTTGGGTCTTATCTGCGATTCATTTTTTGCGTCACGTCCTTCCTCCTCAGATCTCCAGCTACGCTCGGACATATTTCAGTGAGTTATGCCTAAGAATTATAGCCTACAATGTAAAATAAATTCCCATGCCAAAAAAAAATGTAACGCTTTTTGCATGGAAATATGAACGGAATTAGAACGCTAGGGAGGTTAAACTAATTTTCACTTTTGGTTATGATGGGTCACCGGATCAATTTAGTGACTCAAATACAAACCAAGATTCCTTTTCTCATAGTATATTTAAGTAAAAAAAACTCATACAGTAATCTTTCCTAGTTTACCACTTCCCAGTCTACATTCTTAGCTACTTAGGATTTTAATTCCTCCTCAGGAATTTTTAAAATATCCTAATAAGTGTGAAGTTCTGGTTTTTGATTGCAAAAAAAAAATGATTTTTGCAAAGATCTGCTTTCAGTTTGATAAATGTCTGTTTATTGATATCAACAAAAACAAAAGTTATTTACGTTTTATAGCAGCAAATTATCAAGCATCCAGGTTGATAAAAAAAACATTTTAAAGGAACTGTAAGTCCTGGTAACCTAGTAATATCCTAGTTTTATGTATTCCAAACACCTTGTATAGTGATACAAGTGGGACCAAACGTGTGTTTTTTTCCCATAGTTCCAGGTCAATGGCTTTTTTAAAGAGATTTTTGGTAAAGTACAGTTCGTATAAATAGCTAGGTGCTATAGTGATTAGATGGTCAGCCCCATCTACTACAGATCAGAAATACTTAGCAGTGTTGATTGATTTAATAATTGTTTTTTTGTTGTTTTTTTTTTTTTTTACAGTGGCAAGGATGGTATACTAATTACAACTAATGTATCTGGGTCACTCCAGAGCCAAAATTTAAAGCAGAGTGTCCTTTAAAAATCATAAGTAAATAGCATTTCCTCAGTCACTTTAGCACAAAGCCAGTAGCGCTAATTGTATTGTAAATTGTAGTCTTTATTTATCCAATAGTGTGATTTTTATGTTAAATTTATTGGAATAGAATGTGATGGACACAAAAGTCCTGTGTTGCCCCAAAATTTTGGTAGTCTGCTGTGTTGCTTATTAGAACTAACTACATTATTCTTATGTGACAAAATTCATATGATTATTCCAAGTACTTCTGTCTGAGGTTAATCACACTGCATTTAAGTCATCAGAACAGAAAATTAAGCGTTTCACAGAATGCAACTTTTGGAGGGGATAAGGAGCTGGCAACATTAAGCACTCATTTTCTGTAAATTTACATACAGACATTTAGTACTTTTCTTTCTTCAGTATTGCTTAGAAAGAGCAAAAGAAACTAAAAACAACTATTGAATATAGGGCAGGTAAAAGCAAACAGAATTAGAATGAAGATAAAAGACAATTCATATGTTAACAATGTTAACAATAAAAATCAGCACAGTACACTGCTTATAATTTCCTCATTTTGGACTGGGATTTAGTTTGCAAAGTGAAAGTCATGAATGCCAAACTTCACTTAAAATTTAATTTTTCATGGACTTTGCTAGTTTTATTCACCCACTGGCTTCCTACATCTCAGACACACTCTTCCTAAAAATGACACAATCTTCCAAAAAATGCTGAAAATCCATTTGTGGATTTCTAATTGGATATATGGTTGCACTTACCTGTTTTGGTAACTGTAATAGGTAGCATCACGTGGAATCGTGCACAACTGTTTTCCATAGCAGCATAAAGTTTGTGGAGAAAATTCGAGCTGTAAAGGTAAGGAAAAATATACTTAATCATAAAGATTTTATTTTTAATATTAAAGTGCTGCTGCTTTCTTATAAGCACAATAAAATGAAGTTTGCTTGTAAATCTATTTAATTCCCTAGATACAAATTCCTTTAGATTTCCAAAAAATTATATTTTAGTCATTGCAGAAACCATCAAGAGGACATAAAAGGTCTTCCTCCTCCTCCCTCCCTTGGTGTCATGAGGAACACCACAGGAAGAACATCAGCGCTGGTAAACAATTTTAAGAAGTCTAATGGTTAATTCATAAAGCAGTGGCCTTAGTATGGCAAACCACTGCTTACATAAACTAAATAGAACTGAATTATAAAGCTGCCTAATACTGCATTTGCCATGAGGCTGCCCAAACAGCCAGTGCACTTATGACATGCAGTGACTTTATTAGAGTAAAAAAATAATAAAATAGATAAATAAGCAGATATCAATTTTATACCTAGTTCAGTTATCAATACATTTTACAGTTTGTGCAATACATAGCTGCTAGTAAGTCAAAAGGACACTGTAGCCATCCTTTACACAGCAAAAAAAAAAAAAAAACTCACCTTTCGACCACAACAGTAACCCAAACTTTGCATGACTGGATCAATCTCCTGTTCAAACACTTCAGCTAGTTTTGAACAATACTTATAAACACGGGATGTTTTTCGATTATACAACCAGGCATTGTTAAACATCAGCCAAATGTCCTCCACATACTGCCATGGATCCTGGTACTGTCCTGTATCCAGTTTGCGTTTAATAGTTGACAGATCCATGGGGGTTTTCACTATCTCAAAGTAATCCTGCAAAAAGAGGCAACATCCTTAATCATAATAAAGTTATATAATACAGTTACAGAGCTGTGGAAAGTAAAGCAATTACAGGAGTTACCAATATAAAAATACTATAAATAATTTATTATGATATGGTTAGGATCACAATCAGGTTTTTATCACTATCTATGTCCTCAGTAACTAGATTTGCTCTCTTTGACTATATTGATCAGAGTTTTTACTAGGAATAAAAAAAGGGAAATACAAATCAGTATTTTTATTTACAAATAAGTAACTCACCGGTATTCCTAATATTTGAGGATCTACAGGCTGACGAAATGGAAGAGATTCAGGATCTTGGCGGTATAATACCTCTAGTGTAGGCATAAGCGCTTGTCGTAGTTCCTCAGGTTTGAAAACTTAGCAACCCCAAAAAAAAAAGTTTTTGAAAGTTAATCTACAAAACATCTAAAAAAGATTTATACAGAATACTATCATTAAGCTGAAATTGTACATTTTTTTTCTAAGGCTTCATAACCAATAGTAATGCAAGGAGGGCACAAACAGGTAGAAAGCTAGACAATCTGTTCTACTGTCAGCAAGCTAGCAGCGTTAGACTAAAACTATGGTACATAGGAGAAATGCCTGTTGCTGCTCCTCCCTCAAATGGGAGTCTTACATGGCAGTTGAATACAGAACGAAGTATACAGTTAGTTTTTTTCCCCAAATTAAACATAATGAGCTTACCCTTCACTTTGGGCTCCCCTGCAGGGGAAGATTGTGGAGCAGGCGTGCTTGGTTTTTCTTCTGATTTAACATCTGAAGTTACATCGTTTTTCTTCTCACAATCCATTGATTTGGGGTTACAGTCAGCTGGTTCAGATTTAACCTGATATTTAAAGAAGGTATCATTTACAACACAGAATAACTACCATATACATACATGTTGTCCAGTGACTGCTGGTAATGAACCAAGAACAGAGGGAAAAGATAGACATAAAAGGCATTGGATGTCAATTTACAATAACATTTGCATCTTCATTAATAATAATATTATTATTAAACAGGATTTATATAGCGCCAACATATTACGCAGCGTTGTACATTGAATAGGGGTTGCAAATGACAGATGAATACAGACAGTGACACAGGAGTAGAGGACCCTGCCCTGAAGAGCTTACAATTTTATCTACTTCCATAAATATAGTTACCTTTAATTGATAGAATAAAAATATGTAAAATTAGCAATTAAAAGAAAATTACAATGGCACGCCAAAGGAAAGGCAATATATGTATAGGACTGCAAAAATACCAGCACCAGAAAGAAGTGGTGATGTCTCACCATGGAAGGGTTGGAGTATTGCAAAGGGAGCACATCAGTATGAAGTCTTACAGCAATTAACTTTTTTTTGCAAAGGATAGTTGTAATGGTAAAATGATGTCACCGGTCTGCACTCCAAGAAGGAAATGGCAGGAAACATGAAAAAGGGGAACTTGGTCAAGTAAAAATGGGGAAAAAAAACTAAAAAAAGTAAACTGTTAAGCTCAAGGAGTGAAAAAACACAAAAAATGATGAAAAAAATGGAAAATGGCTTAAATCAGAGCTTTAGATCTCATGTTATTAGTAGTTCATGTTTGTTTGCAAAAGACATACAAAGATTCCATGAGTAATAAATGAGTTCCCATCTATGATGTACAGCATTGTGCCGTGTACATTCCTGGCCTATTCTCAGAATCCGTAAGATGCACAGAATGGAGTCACGTGTTAAGACAATCCTACTACTGCGTGCATTGAGGTACATTATCACTGTCTGCCCAGTGTTGTCAACAGACCTGTCAACAGTGAAGAAGCTTAAAAATAGGTACATGTTCCAGAATAGACATGCTTTCAATCAAGCATTAAAATGAAAGAATAAAATAAGGAGTATACCCAACATATGTTTACATAATATCTGTATTTACTACTGAGGCACTGGCATACTGGCACTGCATGGCAACATTTTACCTCTGGCTTTTCCTCAGAAGGTGCTTCCACAATTTCGGAATCTACTTCTTCCTGCTTAATTTCCATATTTGCATCTTGCAGGGGGTTCTCAGGGGCATTCTGTTGTGAACCATTTTCAGGGCTTTGGGCTGTTGATGGACTGGATCCAGAACATTCCACAACAGATGATGATTCCAAAGGCTGTCAAACAAAAATAGTATCAGTTAATGGATGGGAAATACTCAACAGATCTGCTTAAACATTTGGTAACAAGCAGCAGCAGATTAAAATGGAAAGGTAATTTGTATTAACTTTATAATAAAAAAAAATGCTTGTGTAGCAACTGTTATGTTTTTGCTTTTTTCACAAAAGTGGAAGAAACCTTCAAATGTAATTCATACACAATTACATCAGTTATAATACGAAAGCCAATACCTCCATGGCTGGACCACAGGAATACTAGGTGACTAGGTCATTTACCACTGCCTGCCATTTCCTTTCAGACAGAGCTTCCAGAAATCAGTTCCTAGTTAAAAAGTCTTTAAACAGCCAGAGCAGGCAATGTTAATATATGTAACTAATCTCAGTCTTATAGCTCTTAACAAGCATGATAAAGATAAAAATGGCAAAGCAGACTTACCATAGGGCTTGAGTGAAGCTGAATTGGGGCTGGTGGTGGTGGTGGAGCAGTAGGCGTTGGGACAGGTGTTGACAAACTTGGTTGTGATGGAGGACGAGACAATGGTTGCTGAATTAACTGTTGCTGAGGAGATGTAGTATATGACTGCTCAACACTTGGCATACCAGATGAAGTGCCTGCTAATGAAGGTGCCACTTCAGATGGAGAAGAGCTCTCATTCTGCTGTAACTGCACCAAGGAAGCTGGAGTTGACACATGATCATTAGGTATTAATGCTTGGGATGTAGTCAACCCTGGTGATGTAAGTTGGGGGGTTGGAGTACGGGTTGGAGTACGGCTTGGAGTACGGCTTGGAGCTGGAGATGGTAAATTATGATGGACAGGTGCCACATGACTTTCAAGTGGATTGCCAACAGACTCCTGAGGTATTGCAGGAGAACTTAGAGAACGAGAAGAATTTGTCAACTGCCCCTACAATAAATGCACAAAAAAGCTTAATTATCATGTGAAACAATGTATACATACATACACTATCAAAATAAATACTCAGTCTTACCTGCGTTGGGGGATTCTGACTCATAGACTGGGGCATGGGCATCCCAGAAGAATTGTGTCCTGCAGAGTTCAACACAGACGATGAAACTTGGAATTGATTTGGGGACATGAAACGATTCTGTGCAACCTGAGACACACATGCCGACTGGGGTACATTGGAAGAAAATCCCATCTAAATAAGACAAATTCAATTATAAACCTATTTTGTGTAGAATACAACCTTTTAAATAAAAAAAATCTACACCTTAACAAACAAATGGTTCTTAATATGTTACATCTGTTTTTGACGGAGAAATCCAGTAAATCATTTTCCTAAATACTGGACCTTAGTGGGCTGGTAATTTCTACTTACAACTTTATTTAGCACCATTTAACCAGAACCCTGTGATTCACTTCTAAAACATAGCACCCGATTTTCTTAAAAAGGTTATTTAAAAAAAAAAGTAACAGCAACAAAAAGTACTAAAGTAACCAAAGTACAGTAACAAAAAAAAGTACAGTTTTCACTACATTTGTCTTTAAACATCAGACCAGAGTAAAAACAAAACATTACAAACATTGTCTAACCAGTTCTACAATGTTCCTGCCATTAACAAACCTGATTCATAGGTGCAGACTGTCCTGTCTGCTGTGACATTGGTGCCTGTTGCGATATTGGTGCCTGCTGCCTTTGGATCATTGACTGCAAGGGCATACTGGGCTGTCCAAACTGGTTCATTCCTAAAGCCAAAAGTAAAAACAGTTATCATTTCTCATTGTGAATCCCCACCACTCTTCCAAGAAAAAAAATGTGATTCCACCTCAAGTCATTTAATGTAAAAAGTAAAAAAAAGAATTCCCCCAAAAAGAAGAACGGTATAATCTCAAGTTTATGTGATAGGCCTCAAAAAAAATGCATGGGCCCTTAAAAGTGTAAAACAATTCCATGGCCTTTACTAAACAAGCATGATCTTTTGGGCTGTTATGTTTAGTGAGCCTCATCACCACATTGCTGAATGCTCTGTTTAGAATGTTAAACCTGACAGATTTACTCAACATGCATTTAGTGGCAAACATGATGATTGAGGCAATCTTTTCTTTAAGTGGAGCAAACGCTCGATGAAGCAGGTCATTATTGCAGAAAGGGACAGGCGATTTCCCTTCTGCAACAATATGTCTTACCTGCCTGCTCATTCAGTATTTCTGACAAAAACATGAGTTGTGCATTTAATCCTGGCTTCCCTTGTATGTGCTGGGGATGAATGAACTCCCACACACCCGCATAAACCCGGCATGACCAATCAAGGTGGTCAAAAATAGTCTCTATGAGAAGGAAGATGGCAGTGCCCTACAATAGAACGTATATAGGTGATAGGTATATAGGTATATAGGTAATAACCCACTCAATCAGGGAGAAAGACTCGCTAGATAGTACAATATTTTACAAAGGGAAAACAGTTGGAGGGGTGTTCACAGATGTCTTAACCATTGCTATAAAGCCTTTGATGAAACTGAACAGGAGTTGACAGTACTGTTTTGGTCCAGAAACACCATATGAGTGCTTTAAATAATCCGTTCAAAACTTGCCCAGTGTTCTCTCTCTTTATGAAGGTTTAAGAAAATGTTTCCCTGAAAACGTGCACCTCAGCACCTTACAGATCAAAATTATTAAACTAACGCTTCCACAGTAACAAATTTTATAAATGTACATCATCAGACTTCCAGCGGAGGTAGCAAGTCAAGGAAAAAAACATTTTCTGGGATATACAGTTAAAAGTATCCCTAGTGAGTGGAAATATCACGTTCCATAGCCATCACTGGGACATGAACCTTACTGTAAGGTTTCTGTTTAGCTTCTGCGACAACCAGTAATTGTCCTGATCCACTCAGTGCATCACAGCAATAATATGGGATAATGCGAAGGGTTGCTCCTCCCATAGCATCCCACCAAGGAATGTGATAATTATGCAGTTGCTGGTCTCACAGCAACAGCCAGAAAAAACAGCAACTGGCTGGTGGTCAAATGACTGCGCCATCCACAAAATGTGCACAATAAATAACCATCATCGGTTACAATTTTAGTAGCAGTACCTGGTTGACTTGGCATAGTATTAATCATCTGGTTTTGAACAGAAGATCGCAGAATGTTTGGATCAGAGACTGGACCATCTAAATAAAAGTAGAAACCAATTACTAAAAACAGCAAGTTCTGTGTTTAAATTTAAATCACAAATTAATGAAAACAAATATTCATATTGTAGTATGCTATATCTATACACTGAAAAAACAAAATAAAAGAAAATAAATCTTAAACTAAAAAACAAAAACAGGTAACTATTTGTTAACCTGTAAATGAGTATACGAGCAGTCATTTTTGCAATAGACCTATTTGCAAAGGCTGCAACACAAAATCAGATAAATATTTATGGTGGCATTTCCTGTTATCGGAGTCTTCCTATAAGTCAAGAGTTAATTCATCCAACTGGGCTTTATCAAAATACACCGTTAGTTTTCTGTAGACTGGCGATACAAGGGTAAAACATATAAAACTTTAAATATTAATTAATTTAAAGGGAATAGCACAACAACACTAATATGCTTGCTGGCATTTGTTTCATTAAAATACATTTACCACAATACATACCAACTGATCCCATTAAAACAAGAAAGAGGTAAAGATAAAAACTTTACCCTTGATAGTCTTTAAAATAAGACAAAATAAAAAAAAAACCTACTGGTAGACACGACTGACTGTGCTGGGGGCACACCTAGGCCAAAATTAACTTGTGCGGAAGCATTAGGAACCAGCTGTTTCTGCATCCGATTGCGACGCTTTTCCTCTAGCTCTTTTTGTATTTTGTAAATTTTTTCTGCAAGTAAATGGTAGTATTCAGCCTGAAAAGAACAAACACATTGATTAGCTAAGATGAGGCAAACAAAGTCCTATGACTACAATTTACCTGCTACCCAAGGATGCTGGGAAAGATAGTTTATAAGATATCATTAGTCTTTGTACATACACATACTGCCAAAACATTAAAACTCACTTGCTAATACCCAGTATGTTACAGACCTTTTTATACCACCAAAACAGATGGCGTGCCCAAATAATGACTAGGGAGAGTTATACTTTTAGGAACATCTATGTGAATGCCTTGTATCCAAGCCCACAGCGTGACTAAAGTCTCATTGCCCCGAGTTGCATGTAGAATAAAATGCCTATTATACACAGTTCCAAATTCCAATCTATCACCCAGGCAGAGAATTAAGTAAAACATCAGAATACTGTTACACTTAACATTGGCTGGCCACATACATGTCATTAATTGACAATGTTACAGTTAGGAAGGATAACATGTGCTATTTATACTCTCACCTAATAAATGTCATCCTCTCCTACATAAGCAGTACGAATCCTTTATAGGTATTCTTGTACAATTCTAAAAATGTCATACTGTCAGGTGAAGAATAATGCATAAACACAGTTTTAGGTTATTCTCTTTAATGAACTGGCTCAAATTTGCTAGTACTAGTAACATGCAGGCAAAATGAATAAATCGAACATTACCTAACCCCTCATGTGCCCTAGAAATAACCATGAATCCTAATTCCAGGTGGATTACAGGGACTCAATGTCCTAAATCTGAACCAAGCCCATCCTTTACCTATCCAGAAGGATCCAAGGTCCTCTCCATGAACAGTGAAGTCACAAGCTGCCTGCATTTAAATAGTTTAGCCTGACAGTTTTTACAACGTAGGAATTTTACTTTAGTCACAAAATTGAAAAAGCAAAACCTAAACAGAAAAAGGTAACAATGGCAAAAATAAAAAAGATACAGCAAAACAGACTGCATAGTACTTACTCTGCTATTAGCAGATTCATACATGTCACCTTCCACTTTCCGAGCATATGCTACGAGGTTCTCCATACGCCGGTCTTTCAATGCCGCTGGGTCAGGTGTTGGGAATATGGCTTGCACACTTGTATATATAATAAAAAAGCAAGATTAAGTGGTAAACAAATATGGTACTCATAATTTCATGTGAAATTAGGAATCTTGGAAAATGCAATTATTGTAATTGTCATGGCAAATCAATGCATTAACCTCCCAGAAGCAAGATAACCAATTCATATTATTTAATAGCGATTTCTATTGATCCAGTTGACCACACAAAATTTAGAATAAAAAGGGCAGACCAATATAAATATGGACATACATTGTGTAATTCATTGAGAAGGAAATTACGTAGGAACTGTCAATGGAAAACAAAATCATTAACCCACTGACACACTGACTCTATTTAAAAATCACTCTGAATATCAAAGAATGCACCAATAATGTTCAAAACGGTCTCTACTCAATTCAGGTCTGGGGAACATAGCATCAATTCTTTCATCATCCAGGAAATGCCTACACATTGCGGCCACATGAGGCCAGGTATTGTTGTCTTACACCTAGAGACATTTGGGCCCCTTGTGACTTGGCTGGACTGAGCCATGGGGTTTGTTAAAATGCCACAGACCAGGATTTCAGCCAAAACTGACAGAAAAAAAATGTCAAGATACATGCAAGATGCAAATAAAAATCCACAAGTCCACCAATCTCTATGCCAGGCCATTTAGATGAAACTGGGCAGTGTAGGAGGACCTAGAAGTTTGGGTCTTTCCTATTGTTTTGCGGTCTAAAACTTTAAAACTTAAAGGCAATCATCTTTACTATTAGACTATGCATTTTTCTACGTATAATAATAATAAAATACAAATTGATAACATAACTGTACTGCTAAACGATTAAATTAAATGCTTGAGTATGTAATGATTTTAACAAATTCAACAAGAATGAAAATAAGAAAGAGGTTAACTGCTTACAGTTTGTGAACAAGATGGTTTCTTAAGTCCTGGGTTATATCTTCATGCCACTGTTTTCGGCCCCCAACACTTGATGGTGGATTTGCTGCAGGCATGGATCCTAGCTTTGAAGTGCCCCCGCCATCACCAAGAAGAGAGCTGAAAATGCAAACATAAAAATATTATTCTTTGGCAACTCAGTCCAGAATTTATCAAATCCTAAACCAAAAAATAAACATTTTGGGCGGTACTTCAATTGTTTGGATCCCAAAAGAATAAGCTTCTTTTGGCAAATCCCCCCTATCTTGTTTCTAGAATGGAAATATATAGCCAGTATATGATTCTCCAGTGAACAGATTTGACCAAATCAGTGTGTTGCTGCGTACTTGTGTGTGCACTGCGTGAGGATAGCACATTCATTTAAATGGACTGCCCAACCGTGCGCACATAAATGTAGTGCATACTTGAATTTTTTCCAAACACAGGGCACATCAAAGAACTGCAGTCATTGTCAATGTGCTTTTGGCATGTTATTACCAACAGAGCACACCAACATACGTGCTGTGCATCACCACACATGGAATTACCTAGAGGAGCTCAGAATTGCATATCTCATAGGGATAGATGTTTTACCTGTAACTATCTAAACAGACAAAATTGGTTATGTGAATCAGGAAAATTGTATTTCTATGCTACCTTGTGCTGGATGTTTCCCCTACCCTGCATAGGAAGAGCTCATATCAGATTCAGCTTTTAGGCTACAGCTAGGTACCCAAGGACGTATTCACACCGTTTTCCTGACATACAACACAATTATATCGTGTGAACATGTATTTGAGGTAGAAATGGCACAATTTTCAATGCAGATGAATAAATTCTTTAACATAAAAATTTAATGCATATTGAAAAGGAAAAACGGATGCATAGATGGATCTATAAGCAAGTATGCCATGTGGACAGAAATTCTTTTCTAAGTGCAAATATAGGAACGTGTGAAAAAGGTCAGTACCCTAAATTCATTGAAAAATGCTTTGTATTACACTGCTGAGACAGTACCCATTTTGAAAATGGTGGGAAAACTTACTTTTGAGAGTTCATGCCTAAATGCAGAACAGAATCGGGAAGCAAGTTAGAGCTCTGAACATCAACCCCGCCATTGACATCCATTGAATTTGCATCTGTAAACACAGAAAAAAAATCTTAGTGACAAATAAAAAAAATGTAAAATTAGGTAACTTGGAAAACAAATGTCAGATTGAGAGCGGCCTATCAGTTTTTTTTTTTTTTTTTTTTTTTAAAAAAAGCAAATTTAGCCACATCTTGAAAAGGCCATGTTTTATATAACATGCTAAATACGCAGATGCTGATTCACTATTAGTGTAACAAAGGAAACAGAAAAAGCATAATGGAATAACATTGTGAATAAAAAAAAGAATAAAACAGAAAACCTCCATAAATTAAACCTCCGTTTAAATTATAACACACAATGATAAGAAAATAAACACAACACTTACTGATTGAGTTCATTGAGCGAAGTGCCTGAGTTGGCTGTCCTGGTTGCTGGCCCTTGTTAACCTGTGGATGAGATTGGGACTGCATCTGGTTCCCCTGATATGGTAATCCCAAAGCTGCATAAGCCCTCTCTATAGAGCTTGGATCAATCTGGTTATTAGAATTAATGGAAGGTGTTGGCTGTTGGTTCACATTGCTGGCAGCACTCACAGTCCCTGTAGTCCCAACAGTTATTGGTGGGTTACCAAACAAAGCTGTAAAGAAAAATTACCATTATTAAAATATTAGGTTGATTTTTTAAATATAGAAGTAATGACATTTAAATGTTTCAATGTTCATTAAAAACATCTATGTAGGCTTCAGCTCCATGTGCTGCAGCCCCATTCTAATAGGCAAGACATCCAATGGAGTATGGCACACCCATAGGTTAAATTGCACACACAGAAGAGATCTAAAACTACAAAAGTAGCAATTTAAAAACCTAATATACAGTGATGTTTCGAATAATAGAAAAGTGTTAAAAAAGCTCAAAATTCCTTTACAGAAAGTGAAAAAAGGGATTATTAGAGGCTGTTCAAAAAAAAAAAAAGCAGTGCCTGCTAACATTAACTGAAAAAAATGTTTCAAAATTTTGCTTTCCTTTGCATCACTGAATATTTAGTTGTATAAACTCTGCACTGCTGCACATCTGTGTTGCATGCAGTTGACCAAGTTCTGGCACCTGTGAACAGATATTACAGCTAAGAATGATCTGACTGATTATTGGCTGAGTCTTTGCCATTTTGACTATTATTCCATCTATTGGAATGGTAGTTTTCAGTATTCTTCCACTTCTTTAAGGTTTTGGTTACCATTTTAGAGCACTTGAAATCATTTTAGCTGGGCAGATGATAACTTTTGGCACAATGTAAACACTCTATAATGGTCATGTACATACATTGTTGGTTACGCTTATCCCCAGCATTCTTCAGTGGTAAACAGACCGGGCAGTCATGACGAGTACAGTTCTTCCAGTGGGAAATGATCTGTCTTGAAGAGGCACAGTGTGCAACTAAAAACACAAAAAGGTTTCAAATTCACATTACTGTAAAACCAATACATAATAAAACAGATTAAACTTCTTGAAATATTTATGGAACTCCTAATGTTTTACAACATTTGATTTCCATGTATAAATGAGTACAGTTCACTAAATGGAGCATAACTTGCACAAGATTCGGAGTTGGGTCTTTGTATTAACATGACCTCATGTTGAGCCTTTCTAACAACTCTACAAATGAGATTTCAATGCCATCTAGTGGAGTATAGGGACACTAACAACTTACTTGTATTGTCTGGTTATAACAAAATGCTTATTTTAACTATTGTCAAAAGGTGAAGATATTTAGTAATAAAACATTATCAAGGTCCCCACATAATATAAACATATTTTTTAATCAGGGTTGTTAATAGTGAGGTTTGTATTCACTTTTTCCTGCTTCACATTCTGCATTAGAACAAACTGCAATCTCCTATTTGGGGGATTTTAAAGTCCCAGTAAAGCTTAAATAGCAGCATTGCTGGCTCTTCAGAGAACTGTTGGGGTACCTTTGTTTTACTCGTCCTCCATTACAGCACTTGCATCAGAACAGTGCTCAAATGGATTAAGTGAGATGGAATATTTTGTGCAAAGGACACCCCAAAAATCATCAGTTTGTTATATCTGCTCCCAGCGCATCACACACAACCACAATTCTGGGCCAACATAACAAAAAAAACAGCCTATGTGGTTCAGCATCTAAAATGATTTAGTTCAAAATACCTGGAATAAAAATAAAATAAAGACCACCCCAAGTGCAACTTACATTTTTGAGGTTCCTTGGCAAGCCCGTTACATTTGTTTATAAAAATGTAGATTTTGTGTATTTGTAGCACATATTTATAATTGGTACTACATTAAATTGAACAATACCAGGCACAAGCTTTTCTCACACATTACCTTACCACTTAAGACCTATGTGTCTCCACTACTCCACTAAAAACTAAGCAAATTAAACAGGGGAAAAAAATTGGACTGGCCTCTTACATAGGCAGAATTAGCGTTCAAAAGGACAAAAAAAAACCTTTATACAAAATTAAAACATTTCATAATAGGATTAATAATAGTAATATTAATATTAAAACAAACCTTGGCATGTTTTTCCAGCCTGGCAGTGAGTCATGTGATTCAGCACATTCTTCATGGTACGGCAATGAGGCAAGTTGCACTGGCGCACCTCCCCACTGGCTTGTTCTCTTCTCTGGCACTTATGAGCATGTAATAAAAGAACTAGTTGCTGCTGGATCAGCTTTCGCTTTTCAGGATCTGCTGTAGGTGCTCCAGAACCAATTCCCTGTTGAGCACTAGGACCCATACTTTGTGGGTTTGCAGCAACAATGTTGGCTTGGGGAATCTGACCAGATGACTGTTGATCCTGAAAGTTTGGAGAAAAGAAAGGCAACATAGGTATGTTAAAATGAATGATTGTTCAGTGAAGAAAGAATTATGTTGCACATATGAACTAGATCAACTTGTCCATTTAAAAAAATTTGTCCAAAAATGTTTTAAAAAAAGTCTAACTTTTGTTATTGAAGCAATTTGGTATAAAAGGAACACTGAAAATTAATTGGGACAATGTGGTAAACTGACTCTCAAAACAATAAGCTAAAGGATCTATGTTTGCAAAAAACAGTAAAGTTTAATTAAAAACTTACAGCGCATTGATAAACTTACTGCAATTCTGAAACAGCACAGGCATTATGAATAAAACGGAGAGGGAATTATAATTTTTTTTTTAATGTTTTCCACAATCTTTGTTAAAATTAAAGGGAAACAAACACTGTTAGTATATGCAAAACTATTACTATAATTGGCCCTCTGTCATATCTAATAGGGCCTAGGAAAAAGAGGACCAATGGTCAGCTCTACTAGATCAATTTCAGTGAAGAGAGTAAGACAGGAGAACAAGAAAGGTGTAAAAACACAAAGGGATTTTAGTCTCTAAAGTTCACAAATCCATATACCGGCTTATGTATTCTGCATAACTGAATCAAGGGTCCAAAATAATTAGGCCGCATAACACATAGAATGAGTAAAGGGTGTTTAAAGGGCAGAGGTCAGCAACAGCAACCTTCATATTTCCCCACAACCAGCTCTGCAATGCTTACCATGTTTGTCAGACTACTTCCAGCTTTCTTGTCCAATGAAAACTCTGAAACACTCCGTAGAGCAGCTTTGTTCTGCATTTGTAGGCTAATACCTGGAGTTCCTTCTTGTGGACATGAATTCTGTCCATACCCATATGGATTAGAATTGTTCATCATTCCAAGCTAGAAAGGAAAAACAAATAATTCACTTTAGGGAAATTTTGCACTAAATCATGCAAACATAAAAAGTCTAAACCAAAGCCAACATAAAATTAAAATCAATGCAGTCCACATAACAAAGAAAGTTTAAAAAGCTCCTTAGTGCTGGTTGGGGTGGGGGTGTTGGGTTGAGGTAGGAGCAAAGTTTCATTGCGACTCCAAAAGGGCAACTAAATAAAATTCCCAGATATCTGTCCAACAACTTCTAACAGTTATTACTATATGGATATGCAAATGGGAAGTTCAGTAGAAATAAATGGGACACCTAAACCACATGCTAACACACACACATAGGTGTAAAGCCTACAAAAATCTTTGATGACAGCAGTAGATGGATCTTCCCCTATCGTCTCTGCTGTGACACACCTCATGTCTCTGATGACTGATCACAGAGACTTGGAAATCCTCCCCCTATTTCCAGAGGATACATCTTGTGCAGCCCCTGGAGAGACATCAGGGGGGGGTAAGAAGTGGGATACCAGTTGGAGGTAAAGGTAAGAAGAAAAAGTACTAGACACGGGGAGGAGAGGGAGGTTTTTGACGATGGCCAAAGCTGAGCTTTAAAGAGAACTGTACACCAACTTTTTAGCCTAGGAGGCTCCTGGCTGCTCCTTCTCTGGATGTCCAATCTTGAGCAAGTGACATTTTCAAACAATAGAGGGGAAAAAATGCCATCCTTATGCATGCGCTGTGAGATTGGCACTTTTTTTCTCCCCTTTACAGCAGGCTACATCACTTAATCTTGCGCCTGAGCAGTGCGAGTTCAGATAACTTAGCCAGAAAGAAGAATACGGACAAAGATAGCAGTGCATTTTCCGAAGCGGGATGAAGATGTGTGTAACAGGACGGCGCAGAACCCAATCAAGGACATCTATGGCCAGTGAGTAAATAAACAACATTCTTTGGTATTACTAAAACAAAAATAAAACTATATAAAAAAACTGAAGCTGGGCTGAGTCTACGGCCCTGGATAAGAATTTATGTTGCTAGTACAGAAAGGCCAGCTGAACACCCATCTGGTCCTATGTAGGTGCCTAGGTCACCTCATGCAATTCAGCTCCGGGTACATCAGAGAGCAATGTGCAGTTAATCTGCCAGGATAATGAGGGAAATCATTGTCTAATACACATTCTTCAAACACTAACCAAAGAAAAATGATTTATATACGTCGGGTTGCATAAAAGCCCAGCTAGACTTCACAAAAGTGAACTACACATTGAGCTTTATGCCTACACAGATAGGTACTTTATTATTATTGGTATTATCTGTGAAATAGAAAGTTTTAATATATTGTAACTTTCATCTAAATTTATTTTCCTCCAACTTTATAATCCTGGTGACAACACTGAAATTCATACACACTGCCCATATGTGATAATCAAATATGGAATAAGGGAAGTTGCAAACCATTTATCTATCTGCCTGCTATAGTAAATTATTTAAAAAATGAAAATGAATTTTGTTAAAGTTGTGAAAAAATGCCTCATACAAAGTAGGGTATTTAGGTCTTTGATGATCATAAAGGTCATTGAGTAAAGGAAATCGCAAAAGTGTAAAATGAGAAAGTAAATCTTTTTCCACTACAACCTTCTAACATGAACTAGACTCGTGTGTTGCCTGTCCCATAATAATCATAGAGAAAGCAAAGGAAAACTTTGTCCACGATAAAAGGCAAAGCTTAAAAAAACATCTTCAAGTAGCAATTGCCAAAACGGAAAAGAATAAATTAGGAACATATCTACAATAAAGGAGGCTTGGTTATATATTTGGTTGAAAAGGTCCCATCATTTTTTTTCCACTCTTTTTTTAAAATTACGAACTGCAATATTCTGGAAGAAAGAAAGAGTGAATTTGACAACTGTCAGGAGCCAACAACTTTTAGGCTGTTTAAAGTGTGTTTGGTTTCTTTAAGGCAGGGCACCAACAAAAGTGTTCACTTTTTGTACATACCTGCACATCCACCCAGTAAATTTTATTAAGGAAATTAAACCAAGAAACAATTAAATGTTAACCCTCATAAATAGTGTTTCTGCTCTGACATTCCGTCTTTATAGAGCCAAGCAAACTGATTGTTAGCGCTATCCTTACCTTACTAACACTATCATGGATAACAGAGAATGCTGCCAGGCATACAGCACTAAATGTATACTTGTTACAAGCTTGAAGCTAATGTAAACATTAGTGCTGGAAGTCTGTTGTCAAAGAAAATGGTGAGAAGGTGCTGCCGGATGTTTTTTTTTTTTTTTGGTAAAGTTATGGTAGTTTGGGAAGTGTCTTTAGCTGGGCAAATTTTTTGCCATGCTCAGTACTGAATGATTTTTCCATCATATTGGTGGTGACACTAGATGTTTGAGAGTTTTTTTCCCGTAAAATGCATTAATACGTCTTAATGCATTAAAGCATCATACAAGTTGACTCCCATTGGGTGTATATTATGGAAGATATATTAAAGTATCAATATCCTAAACTTTCTGTAACATGTATGACTATTCTGGTACATGATACTTTCCCCACCTCCTAGATTGTAAGCTTTTCGGGGGAGGGTCCTTCTCTCGTCCCGTGTCACTGTCTATCATTTGCAACCCTTATCTAATGTACAGTGCTGTGTAAAATGTTGGCGCTATATAAATCCTGTTTATTATTAATATTAATAATAATATTTATGATATTGGGAGTAACTAGGTCTACTTCAATCAGTGACTGCCCTGCCTGATTTAATATATTGTCTTGTTAAGAATAAGTGTTTTTTATGCAAATATTTAAGAACAGTTCTTTTTTTCTACTGTAATCTGTATATATTACCATTATGTGTTTTTTTTTTATATACATGAAAGTTACAAGGCCAGCAAAAATCCCCAACATAAAATACCAAAAACAGTCAAAAATTTGGAAGCCCAAAATGATTACCTTATGGCACTACTGCTTAGAAGTTTGAAAGCCTAAAAATATTCTTGTTAAGTGAATAAAGAGATCCATTAGTCTAGTGTAAAATATCAGGAATTGTTCCAGCGTTTGTCTTCCTCATCACATTTTGGGTTGATAACTGGGTTTTTTTAGCAAAGCAAAGGACACTTTTTATTTAAAATGACCCTGTCACCAATCCTGTCTGATCACGCCTGCATTGTTCCCGCACCAACACCACCAAGTAATGGGGGCGCAATATCTATCTCTACCCACTGACCCCCATGTGGGCAGCACCTCTTCCACTGACCATTGATTTTGGGGAAAGGAGTGCATCTCTAAACCACCACTCATGTATGATAAAGTGCACCTCTCCTAACTAGGGACAGGGAGACACATGAGTTTGTCAGGTTTTTTTTTTTTTTATTAGATCAACATGGAAGTGTTAAATGGCACTGGGTGAAAAAAGTGGGGAAAATACTATGTTTCTACCATGATAATGTACATTTAAAATGTAAAAGAAAAGTTTAGGAAAGCCAGATATTAAGAAAAGTCTCAGCTGTTTCATATTTCTACATTAAAACATCCTGCAATCTCCAAGTCAGTATTGAAAAGAAAATCTGTAGGCTGTGCCTAACGCATTAGGTTGCCAGTTCCAAATGGAAAGAAAAATTACACAATAATTTCACATTTGGGGAAATGGGTAAAGGAGGACATCTTTCTTATTCCAAATATGTAAAATAGTATCAAAAATCAAGTAATATATATTACATCACATATGTTTAATAGAAATGTAAAACATTTCAACAAACTAACCTTGTTTATGGCTGTTGTCTGAGGACTTCTTGCTCCAGGTTGACCTCCCATCTGTGGTCCACTTTGCTGCAGTGTATCGCCTAATAGGTTACTAAAGTTACCCATTCCTTGATTATGGTATGCCACACCAGGCTGATGTCTTCCAATGCCAAGAGACCCATTCATCATTTGTCCTTGGGTCATGTTTTGTCCATTTCCACCTGTGATCATCCCTGGATTCATGCCCATTCTTTGCTGGGCCATTGGGTTGTTTAAAGAGAGCATCATTCCTGCTGCTGAGGAGCCTAATGTCTGGGAAGGACCTCCTGGATTGGCTCCATTACCCCCAATGCCTAAAGATGGTGAGGACATTCCTGTCTGAGTCACTGGACTTTTAACCATATTGCTCAGAAGCCCAATACCAGAGCCCGCCTGGGACACTTGCTGTCCAAGACCCATAACCATGTTTGTAGTACTTCCGCCCAGTAAAAGTTCGGAGAGTTGTTTATGCTTAGCAGCTGCATCAGGTACAATACCTGGACTCATGTGACTCTGATTAACATCTCCACCATTGCTTAGAGAACACTCATTTGAGCTAATTAGCTCATCAGGAAGATCATGTTCCAAGTCGAAAAAGGACACATAATCTAAAAAAACAAAACAAACAAAATAGGGGAAAAAAACAATTATACATTATTGTAATATCTTTACAAACCACCTGAAAAAGAAATTTTTGTTTTCATACAAAGAATGCACAGAAAAAACATGCTAATTTCCTATGTTCTACACTTAACCAAAACATAACATGTCAAAAAATAAGGCCCTGCCAAATGCTAATACCATTTATTCAGTGGCAGCATATTTTGAGGCCTGTTCAGGAGAGCCCCCAACCATTATACAGAATTAAAGTTGATGAGAGTCGTAACATTACCATACACTTTATTTGTAACTTGTCCTAGGAAAATCAATGGGAATGCAAATCCTTCTAAAATTACTTTGGTATCCAGGTCATTTTATGTATGAAGGAATCTAGTGCCAGTAGTAACGAGCATTTCAGTTCCAAGTAGTTGTGAATAACATACTGGTACATTTTTCACCTTTATAGGGTGGGTTTACACCATACTGATCAGTCAAAATTAAAGGGCATCCCCAATCAGAAGCAAAAATAAGACTATAAATGCCCATATGCATTCACAATATATTTTCTCTGCACACTGACTTCCTCCCACATCCCAAAAAGATGCAGTTAGGTTTTTTGACTTTCCCCAAAATTGGCCTTAGACTGCGTTAATGACATATGACTATGATGGGGAAATTAGATTGTGAACTCCTCTGAGGGAGGGGTGGTGACATGAACTTTGTGAAGGGCTGCGTAATATGTTAATGTTATGCAAATACAAGTTTTTAATAGGGTCATACTAGCCACTGGGAACAATCCCAATCTCCATGCCTAAACTGTCAATCAATGTCCCCGATACCCACAGGACACAGGTAAGCCCAAAGTGTGTGAGAATGTGTGTGAATCAGCCTTCTACCATATCCCCTACAGTGGGAAGGAAGTGCTAAAATTAAACTTTACAGAGGCCCCAAATCTATGGTGACAATATTAAATAGAATGTTAAAGTCCATGAAAAGTCAAAATGTTTTTCCTTTAAATTATGGAAGGTTCACAATCCTTACCTAGGGTATGCAAATTGTCTCCCACTAGGGAAAAAGAAGATGCTCAATCTCCCCATCTGGGCTACACATGGTAATAACTTATTAGGGCTTGTGCAGGAAAGGATGTTAAGGCAGCAAGTAGAATGTCCACACTGCCTACTATCATACCCATATGCACATCGCTCCTGCACATACTACCCACTAAACACATATTTTAAGCACTGTTTGTAATATCAACCATCTTTCATTTAATGCTCAGTAACCAACATTTTTTTTTTTTGGGTCAATAATGGTGCCATAAATATTTCAGGTCAAAGCCACAATGTGGTTGTCCAAGTTTATGGTCTATGCCACGGGTGCCCAACAGGTGGATTGCGATCTAGCGGGAGTTCACAAAGGCAACGTGAGTAGATCATGGAGCCCTGCCTTTTCAAATAATACCTCCTGTGTGAGGAAGAGTTTAAGTCCAAGTTTTCATTGTTGGTAGATCATTTTGACTTGGTCATTTTAAAAGTAGCTTGCAAGCCAAAAAAGAGTGGGCACCCCTGATCTATGTTATTCTAATATTATTTAGACCTGTAGGGTAAGAAGAGTATATTTGAGCACACCTGGTTAAAAGTAGGTAGGGCAACATTGAAAAAATGTAATAAATCGCAGTTGTTCGTGTCATAGGTATCCAGTATCTCCTACAACTGTGTCGGTTTTCTACCATCCCCACCTCCCCCATGTTTTGTTGCAACTTTCAAATTGCCACCCCTTAGTGTATCCAATATTTCCATGCCCATTTCCCCTTTTGTATTATGCCTCAACTGACCAGTGCCCCTTTAATATAACCCATCTTTTGTAAAGACTGCAGTTACTTGTAATAGTGCTATCGGTTTAAATAATAAACCAGTTAAAAATGTTTGCAAACCCCACTAATGTGAACTAAACCAGAAAACCTACAACCCGGATATTAGGGATCCCCTGTCAGCTGCAAATATTTAAAGATCTTTAGAACTGATAATTCAGGGTTCCAAGCTCTGTGTAGAAGGTAAAAGCAAACATAGTGAGTGGGGAACTATAATAGGGACACCTACTGGGGTCTCTCTATGGGCCGAGTTCCCTTACCTTGGAGAGATTCCCACACCTTTTATCAAATATCAAAAAAAAGAAACAAATGGAGATTTTTTTGATATATAAAATAAAATTGGGTCACAATAGTCTATCCCACCCAGAGTGCCTCTGCCTGGAGGCTGCTGTGTCGCTCCTTAAAATGAAAAGGTTAGTGGAGTTGGCTGGAAACATAACTGCTGTGAGTAAATTGCTCCACAGTGGTTGTAGGTACAGAAGTCAGCAAATTCATGTTTTAAATCTTATTTACTAGTAAGGAATATGAAAATATTCCAATTGGCAAAGTCAAATGCTCCCTATGTGTATTAGAAGATGTATCAGAAGCTGCCCTGACTGGAGGATAGCGAGCATCATCTAGCTTTCCTTCATACCCCAAGCCTTTCCTTCTCACCTATTGGATTTAAGTTCCTCCAATCATGGAGGCTCCAAGTCACATGCAAATGCAGCCAGCCTCCAACCTCCAAACTGACTTCTATCCATCTATCCTAAGACTTTCGAAGATTTGATAATTCCTCAAAAGATCCAGTTAGTTTATGAATGAAGTTAACCCATCTCCTGAACAGTCCCTCAATGGTTCCGAGTTTAGAAAGTCAGGAAAGCCTGAGGACAATGAAGTATGGGCGATCATGGAGGGATGAAGGATTTCTAGCATCCTCAGACATGAACAGGTAGGTTTACAGCTTCTCAACTCATTTCACCCTTCAAAGAGGAAAGGTAGCGATAATCTGAATACCAACTCATAACTGCTATTGCAGTCTCGCTGTTGACTAATTAGTTATCTGCCTACCGACCCATCTCCCTTCTCCCATATGTATCCAAACTTCTTGAACGCCTCGTCTACAAAAAACTCACCGATTACCTGAACACCAACTCTCTCCTTGACCCTCTCCAGTCTAGTTTTAGAGCTGCCCATTCCACTGAAACAGCCCTTACTAAAGTGGCCAATGACCTCATCAGAGCTAAATTCCAAGGCAACTTTTCCCTGCTCCTTCTCCTTGATCTTGCCTCTGCTTTTGACACTGTTGATCATCCCCTTCTAATACAAATCATGCGCTCCATTGGTATCAGTGACACTGCTCTCTCTTGGTTTGCTTCCTATCTGTCTGACCGCTCCTTTCAAGTTTCTTTCAATGGTAACTCCTCCTCACCCACTTTCCTCCCTATTGGTGTTCCCCAAGGGTCAGTCCTTGGACCGGTTCCCTTTTCTCTGTACACCTCCTCTCTCGGTAGTCTCATATCCTCGTTTGGGTTACAGTAGCATCTGTATGCTGATGACACCCAAATTTGTCTGTCCACCCCTGACTTGTCTCCCTCAGTCCTGGATAAGGTCTCATTCTGTCTTTTGAAACCATCACTACTTCCCACCACTACATATCTCCCATCCTATTGTATGTAAATTCCTCCACCTACTAGATTGTAAGCTCTTTGGGGCAGGGTCCTCTCCTCCTGTATCACTGTCTGTATTAGTCTGTCATTTGCACAACCATATTTAAATCCTGTTTAAAAATATTAATATTAATAATGGTGCCATTTTTGCCACCAGAAATAAGCAGCACCAACAGCATCTGCCAGCACCTGCCATTCGGTCCCATCTTGTTAGAACATCCAACCCCCCATGAAAAACTAACCATGATTGAAGGGTAAAAAGAGAAGATAAACAGGGAGCCGATTGTAGACCTGAATAAAGGGTCATGTAAATACTGTAATATCTCAGGAAAATGCAGTTCATAGCCTTTCTTATGATGTGTAAAATCATGTTCCGCATATGACACAATACTCTATTGCCTGGGTAGGACTAAGCAAAAAGGATAGTGCATAATGAAATGGGCAACATTTAGCACATTCATGTTTATGAAATATAATTGAGAATGGAGAAGAGGGAATAGCCGAAGCCCTATGTTGGGGCTGAAAGATCATAAAACAAGGAATATAGAGCTGAACAACATAGAATGTGGAAAGTCAATACTGACTGGAGAGAGATTGTGGACAATGGAGAAAGAACTGTAAGAAAAGTTACTGCACAAGAATATAGTATGACAATGGGGGAGAGATGCTAGAAAATATAGCATGGCCATTGCTGGGGGAGAGAAGCTAGAGAATATAGCATGGCCATTGGTTGGGGGGGGCGGGGCGGGGTGAGATGCTAGAGAGTACAGCATGGCCATTGGTGGGGGAGAGAGGATAGAGAATATAACATGGCCATTGGTGGGTGGAGAGATGATAGAGAATATAGCATGGCCATTGGTGGGGGGAGAGATGCTAGAGCAGGCATGGGCAAACTACGGTCCTTGGCCTGTATGCAGCCCAACAGTGATGTTTCTCCGGCCCTTTGGGTGGTCCATGGCTCTGGCCGGTGCCACCCCGAGCAGGGTCAGGAGAAGGACCCCGCTGGGGGTGGGGGGGGGGGGGCGCACTGGCGCGCACCGGCCAGAGCGACAGAACACGTCCTCCAGATCGGAGCCTGCGATGGGAGAGATGCTAGAGAATACTGCACGGCCATTGGTTGGGAGGAGAGATGCTAGAGAATACTGCACGGCCATTGGATGGTGGAGAGATGCTAGAGAATACTGCACGGCCATTGGATGGTGGAGAGATGCTGGAGAATACTGCACGGACATTGGTTGGGGGGGGGGGGGGGGATGATAGGGAATATAGTATGGCCATTGGTGGAGAGAGAATACTGTATACACAACAGGGAATAAATACAGACACTGGGGCAAGCAACAACACTGAGGGGTGGAGAGGGCTTTGTGATGCACCAAAATTGGAGACAAAAATGTGGGCTGTGTGTTTAAAGAGACCCTGTCAAAAAAAAAAGGAGACCTGAAAGGAAGATCCTCTCGTCTACTGGTCACAACAAGATGAACAAGCTGACAAAATGAACCACTGCTTTTGGGGCAACAGGTTTTCTATTCACCTGGAAATATCGAATGCCTGTAGTTGACTGGGGAATGGTACAGCAGAGTATTTTAATAAGAAATACAGCTTTAAGGAGGAGAAGAACACGGACAATGATTATAATTTCACCACTAAGATGTGAGCACTGATAAATGAACATCATGTGTGCCCAGGTCAGCATTGCAGTACATATTTCTGGAAGTAGTTGGATATGCTTTCCTGCGTTTTTCACCCCTCCAACAATAAAAAAGACATGTACAATCTCCCTTTGCAACATACAAAAGAAAGGCCGGTGATTGCTGGGCTGTGAATCGTGTGTTATGAGCAGCTGGTCAGGGCTGATCATTTAGATTGAAGCTCTGCTCTATGCACTGATCATGTCCTATACAAAATGACATACATCAAACTGCACAACTTACACATCACAATCACACAAAACACCACTGGAAAGCCAGATGACAGTGTCAGCTTCCCTCCATGCATGGGCTGGATTTAGAAAAAAAAAAAAAAAGTAATTGGGAAGAGCAGGCAAGACAAAGCCTTATGGCCTAGTGGAAGAGACAAATGACTGCAAAGGAATCTGATTTGTGTCCTCACATACAGGATGAGTGATGTCTCTGCTTTTGTTCAGTAATGATAAATCCAATGTATGTATGAGCTGATCACTAAGAATCTACTTATACACATAAGCCTTTTCCATGATGTATAAAATAGACATAAAACGAATAGATTTGGCCTAATGCATTGATTTATATGCATGTTCAGGCAGCGATCCACACACAATACAGCAAACAAGGCGAATGTAGGAGAAACCATTACCTTCCCCATTGCTGGAAGACAGGGCAGGAGAAGACATCTTGGGCTTCTTAGCCGAAGGAGGCCCGGCATCAAGCAGATTTTCAGCCATGACGTTTTTTTGCCATCGCCACTCCAATGCCCTAGAAACAGCCTGCCATTAGGCACCATGTATAGCCGGGCAGACCTATTGACGCTTCATAGATCGCTCATTAATACAGAGGAGACACATCCATCTGTGAGCCCGGTACAGCACAGTCCCAGCGCTTTACACCAATGGACACAGAAACTTCACAGCACGCAGGGCCTCTCCATACATCACACGGGGACGCCGCACATCCTCGGCGCAGCAGATGGCATGATCGCACGAATACTGCACTTTGCTACTTGCGGTTTGTCGGCCTACATAGTCCCGGTGTAGGCAGCGGAGGGGAACGGATCGCCGAGACCGATGATGGAGCTAGGACAAGATAAAGGCTCTTTCAATTATCCCCCGGGCTCGGATCGCCACTGCTCTATCACAGGCTTATTTTTCTTGTTGCTTCTCCCAGATGGGGGCTTCGAGGTGGATTACAATAAGAAACACGTGCTGTTCTGTAAATCGTTCTTCAATGTAAAGGCGTCGCAGTACGTATACATATCAAGCCCGGAAACCATCCCTCACACACAAACAAAATGGCGGCTGTTGTTTCTTCCTGCAACTGTGTGTAGCTGGGGCACTAGGGGCCGGAAACCACGTCAGAGCAGAGTCATGAAAAGAGCCTTCCCCTCCCTGTGGGGACGGGCCATCAAACTTGGCCGGGTTCTCCAATTGGTTGCCCATAGAATACAAGGCAAGGTTTTAGGGCATTTAAAAAAAAAAAAGCCCTTATGGCGTTACCCTGCATTCTGTACCGGGCTATTGCTGTACTTTGGTCAGTCATAGCACAATGCTTTGTGGCCCATGAAGGTTACACATTGTGGCAATGCTGCTCAAAGTTGTGGAAATGTGTGTTATGTTGGCTGGTATTTTTATTTTTTCCTAAGGGTTGCAGTCTGTTTATCTTCTATGTTTAGAAGGTATGAGAAAATGATTATTATTTATTTTGTTACAGGACACACAAGATGCCACAATACAAAACAAGCATTGCCCTAATAATAACAAAATAATATGGGGCATTACTTGTGATGAATAAACACTGTGCTGCATTTTCCATAATATTTTCTTCATATTATTTTTGTTATTTTCTCCATACTCCTGGATAGAAAACTTAGAAATACAAAATTGTGAGCAGGCAAGTTTATTGTGGAGGTGACCATTAATGTTCCTTCTGCTATAAAATAATCTCACCTGCTTGTTTGCAGTTTTTTGTATATGTACACTAAGCTCGTTGCAGTTCTCTCCATTGGCTTCTATTTTCACCTTAGAATCAAATTCAACCTCCTGTGCTTTGCCTTCAAATCCCTACACAGTTCTTGTCCCACTTACCTTTCTAACCTGGTAAAAAAATACTCCCCCAGCCGCTCTCTTCGCTCCTCCAATGACCTACTAATGACTTCCTCACTCATAACCTCATCACACGCACGCTTACAAGACTTCTCCAGAGCTGTCCCAACTCTCTGGAATGGTCTTCCTTATCCTATTCGGCTTGCTCCTACTTTCTGCTCATTTAAAAAGAGCCCTTACACCCATTTTTTTAAACTTGCTTACCCATCTTCTGTCTTTTGAAACCATCACTACTTCTCACCACTACATATCTCCCCTCCTATTGTGTGTTGCTTGCCCGATCTTCTAGATTGTAAGCTCTTTGGGGCAGGGTCCTCTTCTCCTGTGTCACTCTGTATTCGTCGGTCATTTGCAACCCCAATTTAATGTACAGCGATGCGTAATATGTTGGCGCAATATAAATCCTCTTTAATAATAATAATAAGCTGTGCATGCTGGTACATTATTCTGGCCTGGCCAATAAAGATTGCTAAAGGTCCTGAACCTGCAATGAGAACCAGGTGAAGAAGCCAGCGCCCATAACAAAGCGAGGAGAGGTGAGTGCATTTGAAAATTCTGGAAAAGAAGATACGTTTTTTGACTTATTTAATGCAAGAGGTAAATTGCCTATCTGTTTTGCAATAAACAACATGCATGCTTAAAATTTAATAATTTTTATGATTTATTTTTACAGTGTATTTCTGCTTTAAACAGATGAAAGGTTTTTGCTTCCCCCTGGTCCTTTTTCTATTAGAATGGCAACTTACAGAGGCCTAATGCAAGCAAAACCCAAAGCATGTTTGTAAGTGCTGGTGTCAGAAGGCTTCAGTTTTCATTAAATGGTATTGGCATTCCATTTCAAGTCAATAGGAATAGGTCGCATAGTTGTATTTTTGTCTCATCTGTTCAGAGAAAATTCTCCCAGAAGGCTTTCACTGTCCTCTGGACAGATGAGACAAAAATACAGCTTTTCAGTAACGCACATCATTCAACTGTTTACAGAAAACAAAAAGAAGCCTTGGTTTGGGTCTTTCAGCAGGACAATGACCCAAAGCATACTTCAAAAAGCATGCAGAAATGTATTATGACAAACACTGGAGAATTCTGAAGTGGCCAGCAATGAGTCCAAATCTAAATCCCATAGAGCACCTGTGGAGAGATCTAAAAACAGCAGTTGGGAGAAGGAATCCTGCATATTTCATTAGTTGAGAGCGTCAAGCTATAAAGAAAAAAACTATAAAACCCATTGGATAGACCTAGAATTGATAGGAAGTCATTGTTATATAGCCAAAAAATAAAACTATCACCTTTGCACAGGGCCACGCTAATCTCTTATTCCAATTTTAGTATATGTCCTGTTGAGACAAGGACAGAAGTCTCACTCAGTAGTTTACAAACACTGTTCAGTGGACAGAGAGAAATGTTTCAAATATATCAAATTTATTTACCTTATTTGCAGATCAATTTTATCAAGGAATTTAACAGTAGATGATAGTTAAAGCAACCTGACAAGTTAAAAAAAAAGTATGGTTCCATGTACTGTACTCACCCAAAGCTTGCCTATCACAACAGATAAGTTATTTACACCTACCTAACAGAGTCAAGTATTTCTTTGTTTAATGGTACTGCCTGTCTTAGCACCATTAGGGTTTCCTTACAGTTTCCTATTCTTAGTCTTTTGTTTTAATTTCTTATCTGTTTCAATACATTTGTTGTTTTCTGTGTAGCCTTACTATTTGTCTCCCTTTCCTCCCTCTCTCTAGTGGTGCATCTCCCACCCAATTACTCCCTTTTATACTTTATAATTTTTTTTATATTTTGGTAAATAATTTCTTTTCTTTCATTTCCCTCTCCCCCCATACATTACTCAACACTTATAGAAATTTCATTGTGCAGGGAGAAAACCTTCGAGAGAAGCAATTCAGTCCTACTTTCTGCAAACTGCTGGCACATGTAGCATTTCTCCAAATTACCTACTTTTGTTAATTCAGGTGTGATTCTAAAAATTACAAACTAGGGATACCCACAGTCATCTTATGCCACTACTCCTACACACAAAGTGAATTTTATTTTCCAACAAAATGTGTACTAGATGAACATTTGATGGATCCTGAGGACCAATACCTTTTTCGTGAAAGGTACTCTTGACCATAAGCCAGGTACATTAGCCAATGTCAACTGACCTCATCAGATGCCTGGTGTTGCATTTAACAATCATAGAAAGTGTAATCAGAAGTGAGTTTATTAAAAAAAACTCTCTTTTCGAAAAACTTTAGGAACAAGGGACTTCACATGTTACTGCTCAAATCTGGGCCTAAAAGGCTGTCCATAATAACTCACAAGCAGAAATAGCTGTCATATAGTTCCTTGACCCCGCTGTCATTAAATTAGAAAGTAAGGGGGGACTGCGTATGGTCGTGAACAGGTAAGCAGCCTTTTTTCTCGGCTCCTGCCCCAAGCTGCACACAAGTATGATGAGCTGCCGCTCGCACAAGAGCGACAGAAAGACTGAGGGCACACACCATGTCCATGAAATCACCATGTTCCAAGATGGCGCCACGTTCCTGCACTCAACACACTGATCGACCCCAGCCCTGCAATACAGCTCTGACTCGCCAGGCAGCGCTGACTCCCCAGCTTATGGAGGGGCTCAGAGAGAGCTTACCCAGCTAAAATCTAAAATCTTCCCCAGCCTTCCCACCACAATCCCCAAGCCTCAGTGAGGAGGAGGAATTCGCTCTTCTCTTCTTCAATCTTAAATAAAGATAGAGATGAGGATTCCTGTTCCAACTCATTGCGCATAAAGATGGAAAGACAGAGATGTTTCGCCTACCTGCTCTGCTGGCCACTTTTGACCTACCTTCAGTGTCCATCCCCAAATGGCTTACCGAACGTCACTTTCTCAACGCCCCACAGGAACCCCACAGTGGCACACCTTAAAGTTGTTTGTCTTATGTTACTAGTGACTTCATGCTGCTGTTTTTATAATGTTAACCTTGATGCAATTATTTTGCCCAGTTATTATGCTACTTTAGATATACATGACCATTATATGGTCCGATGTGGTTAAATTTATATTTGTATTTATTTTCACTACCCAACATAGTTGTAGGGTGGGACAGGGGGTGTCTACCGATGCCATCACGGTTTTTTTCTTCCCCCACCTAGGCTTCTCAGAGTAACCTGAGTGCTGACACTGGATGATGCCCTAAACCCCTATAGTTCAGTTCCCCAGACCTCGTTTCCTCTTTCTGGGAAACTCAACCACCCCCCTATACCTTAGCATCCCCCTTCTCATCCAATGATATCTCTGCCCCTAACCCCCTCCCACCCCTCTTTTCTTCCAAACCCTTGCCCTTGCCCGTGTAACTTCCCTTTTCCTCACCCTTTGTTTAGCGACAATTCAGTTGCTCGCTTTTGCAGGGAACAATAGTTATTATTACTTCCTTACTATTAGACTTTCGCTAAGACCGTGGCACCCCATTTTGTAACTGCCTTTAATTCTTTGACCTGAGATGGGGTGTTACCTCAGAGCCCTCATCACTGTCATCCCTAAGGCCGATAAAGATCCTTCAATGTGTAGCAGCTACAGACCTATCTCCCTCCTAAATCAGGATCTAAAACTGTTCACTAAAATTTTAGCCAATAGAATACTCAGGTATATACATAGGCTCATTCACTTCGATCAAGTGGGTTTCATGCCATCTAAGGAGGCAAGGGACAACACCTCTTGGGCCATTAGTTGGATACATGCTGCTATCTTAATGAAAAGGCCGTCCATGCTGCTTTCCACAGATGCAGAAAAAGCCTTTGATAGGGTGGATTGGGACTATATGCTGCCTATTTTAAGAACCATGGGGTTAGGAGACTATATGATGCAATGGATATCAGCAATATACTGAAATCCTTCCGCGTCTGTGCGAGTGAATGGAGAGGTTTCTGAACCCTTTCCTATTTCCAACAACACCAGACAGGGCTGTCCATGTCTCCACTCATTTTTATCTTGACTCAGGAACCACTGCTTATTGCAGTGTGCTCACACTCGGGCATATCAGGCCTTTTATTGGGGGATACAGAGCAGAAGGTTGCGGCCTATGACCTTTTGTTCGTCATTACAAATCCCATGGTCTCTCTCCTAAATTTTCTGTAGACGATTAAAGAATATGGTGCTCTCAAATTATAAAATGGTTTATTCCATATCGGCAGCCCTCAATGTCTCCCTACCCCAACCACTGTGCGCCCAACTTACCTCCTCTGCTTCCTTTTATTGGGGAAAAAAACACAATCAAATACTTGGGAACCCAGCTCTTTGCACTAAATTTCTCCCCGATTCTAGCTTTCATTACAAAAGATCTGGGGGGGGGGGTCTTCACTTGCTTTTTCATGGTTTGGCCGCATCCATGGTATTAAAATGAATGTTCTCCCATGGAATTTGTATTTATTACAGGCCTTACCAATTCTTATACCCTCCTTTTACTTAACCTCCTGGGCAGTTTATTTCTGTGTGGATTTATATGTCTAAAAGCGGTACATTGAAAATTTATTTTAAATTGTAGACCTGTAGTTCTTAGGCATAACTAGCCAAAATATGTCCAATATTTAATAAATTTAATAATAAACTTTAAATAAAAAACACTAAAATCTGTTAAGGGTGCATAAATACATCAATAATACTGAAACCTGTAAAATAACATATATATATATATATATATATATATATATATATATATATATATATATATATATATATATATATTGGATTTAATACAGTTATTTTGTCATTATATATTAAACCCACCACACTCCCTCGCACGCACCGAACCATGCAGAGGACTCAGCCAGAGGATAGGATCAGATGGGCAGGACACTGGAGGATGCTGGTGGGACCTTTATTTTTATCTTCTTAGCTACCCCGAGTGTGGCTCGGGGTTACCGCTGTGGTCAATTTTTTTTTAACCCCGAGCCACACTCGGGGTTACCGCTCAGAAGGTTACAGACTCTGCACCAAGGGTGTTCCGGTTTATTTGGGGCAAGAAAGACCAAGGTCAATAAGTACCTTGGGAGATGTTGACGGCTGCCTCCTCAAGGCATTACAAATTGGACTTCTGGAGATCAACTCAACTCCTACAGTTTCTATGCTCACTTCCCTTGGAAACCTACACCACCCGCTCTAAAACAAGTTTTGAAATGGTTTGCAGTGGCCAGGGTTCTACCCGGCACTCACTGTCATTTTTATACTCAGAGCTGAATTCCAACCCTGGAGACTACACACCCTCATTTCTTTAGGCTTGGGAGCAGGAGTTGGGGTATTCCCTATATGTAGAGCAGAAAAATAATATATTTACCTTGACCCACAAATTCTCACTGAGTAGCAAATATCAAGAAATGAGTTATAAGATTCTGACCCGGTGAGATATTACTCCTGAGAAACTTTTTAGCCTTTTCCCATCAGTATCTAATCTTTGCTGGCGGTGCGGAAAGGTGAGGGGCAGTATGCTACACATTTTCTGGTCATGTCCTTTATTCTGCTGTTTTTGGGACCAGATACACTCCCTCATTCAAAAAATCACCATGCATTCTATACTATACAGACCCAGGTTTCTTTTTGTTACACCATAACACTATGTCGGTAAAGGCCTATAAGAGTTCTATCATTAGAAACCTCAAAATTGCAGCCAATCCTGTATCCCAATATTCTGGAAATCCACCACCTCAACTACTGTTGGTTTATGGCTACAGAAAGTGAATGATATCATGATGATGGAGGACCTTAGGGCTAGTGCCTGAGGCTCCACTGATAAATTTAATGCTATGTGGGGTACTTGGTTGTAGTATAGGGAAACACCAGAGTTTATGTGCCACCTGGACCCTACCTTGGCTTGAGATGTTTTTATATGTCAATGCTTTGTTCTTGTCCTTCACTCTAAAATAGAAGAAATAAGCCACCAGCCCGTGCCCATGCCCAGATTGCCTTGCAGACCCATATTATAACAAAAAAAAGTCTTAATGCCATCCATTTTATTGGTTGCATCCAATATTTATTGCTCTCTGGACAGTGGTTGTGCTTCATCCAAAATTATTGAAGCCTACATTACTGTTCAAGAATTGAAGGAAAAGTTACCTCTTACTAATGTAACTATCTCATTACTCGATTTTGACTTTAAATTGGCTAACCTTGCCCATTTTATCTCCATAAACTGCCATGGGCAGTCAACTTTTTTTACCCCCCTGACATAGAGAAAGCTTTTGATTGAATTGCTTGGGACTATATATCCTAAACCTTACAAGATTTAGGCATCTCATCCAAGATGCTTTAGAGGATTTAGGTGCTTTACTGTACCCCTTTAGCAGAAGATATAGTGAATATCAAGCACTTTTGACGTTCTTGATCACACCAGACAGGGATGCACTCTATCTCATTCCATACTTATCATGACTTTAAAGCCTCTCAACAGACAACACAACCATGTTGAAATTACGTTACCTAATCTGAAATGAAGGTGAAAATAATGTCCCCTTTTTCAAAATCTTATGTGCTCAACTTGGTTCTTCCATTGACTAAAGTTCAGGAATGTCAGAGAATTTTTTTTCTGGACATTAAAATCCATTCCATATCTGAGTATACAGATAGCCAGTAACTGTTCCCATAATACCCCAATCATGCGTAAGGAATGCTGTAAAGGCTACTGTTCGTAAGCTGTTCTTTTTTGCAACTTAATTTCTACGCTTTACCAGCAACAGTATGTTTTGTGTCTGATGACAACTGGTTCTGTTGTTAATGAGAACAAGATCTCCAGACAAATTTTTAAAGAATAGAAAACCTTTATTCTACTTATGATAAAAGGTTATATTAATGTTCACACACAAGAGACAACTTTAATATTCAGGGTGGCATAGTGTTTGACATATTTTATTTTAAAAACTTCTCTCAACTGTAGATAATACCTGTTGAGGTAGTCCTAATGCTGAGGTAAGCAACATACCCATTCTATCACTGAAATGATGCAACAGCAAGGTTTTGCTTAACTGGCCTTCACAAGGCCTCCGAACCCAAACATTAGCGCCATCAAAATAATAAAAAAAGTAAGGGAGGGTAGGAAAAAAAGTACTCAGCCCAGCACCACTCACACACTCAGCCTTAGATTCTCAAGAGCTGTGTGTCAAATGTGGCCTGGAAGGTAAAATTGATCCAAACTTGCCATACATTGTGAAATGTTTAAAAGCAGTCCAGGACCAGAGCCACCAGCTTTTCGTTCACAAGGAACTCTTTTATACATGCCTTCACCTCTCCAAGGTTGAGCCAGGGGTCTTCCAAGCCCTGGCAAGAATAAGTTTTGCTGAATTAAAGATATGGAGTAATAAAATATGTACCATTCTAGGGTGGTCCCCATGGCCCAACTGCAATAAAGCCATGATAGGTGTTGGCTGTAATGATAGACCTAAGATTGTGTTGGCATAGCAGAACACCACTGCCCGGAATTGCTGAGCCGTAGGGCATTCCCACCAAATATGGTACATGGATCCCACCTCTCCACACCCATGGTAACATAGAGGGGAGGAGGAGGAGTATATCTGTGATAGTCAAAGTAGAGTCAAGTACCACCTAAATAGGACTTTGTAATTGGGTTCCACTGTAAGGGTGTTTTGAGAGCATCTGGCCGAGTAGACCCAGACCTCTTCCCACTGATCCTCCATGAGATTATGTCCCACATCCAGAGCCCATGCAATGTGTAATTATTAGGGGCCTCATGTTGTTTTTTGAAGTATTGAAATGTTAGTATCTCCCTCCCTGAGAGAAATGCAGACATCCAGGTCAACTCTTGCTGGCTCCACCATTTGAAACACTTGGGGTCCTCCAAATCTGGAGGAAACATGGGGTTACCCAGTATACTTGCCATCGGTAAATGTGAGGACACGAGACGCCCCTTGCTTTTAACTGTGTCCCATACCTTAAGGGAGTGGGCTAATGGAGAGGAAAGGTGGCATGGATGCTGATGGGGGAAAATCCACGACAAGTTGGATATGGAAATCGGGTGGCAATCTGGGATATCAAGGTAAACCCACATCACAATCTCAGATGTGGCGTGGAATTTGGCTAAGGGGATGATTTGGGCTGCTTGGTAGTATTTTGTGATGTGGGGCACTGCCAGTCCCCCTCTGTCCTTCCTCCTATAGAGCACCTTCTGGACCACCCTTGGTCTGGTGGGACTCCAGATATATTTAAGCACAGCAGCCTGGAGTTTGCAAAAAAAACGCTGGAGGCACGGAGATTGGTAGAACCCTGAAAAATACAGGAATTTAGGTAACTACATCATCTTGATGGAGTTATTCCTGCCAAACCAAGATATGTGAAATAGGCGCCAGGACTCTAGGAGGGAGTCCAGGGACCTCAGCATAGCCAGATAGCTTCATAGAGGGTACAGTACGATGCAGTCCGGTGGACCCCCAATTACAGAAGCCTGGATACCCATTGGAAAGATAAATTGGCCTGAATGCTCGCTAACGCTGATGTTGGGAGAGAAACATTGAGGGCTAGGGAGTTACTCTTGTTAATATACAACTCGATATCTTGGCAAAACAAGAGAGGGTAGTAAGAATATTAGGGAGGAAAGTGTGGGGGGAGGTTAAAGTGAGAAGGATGTCGACATGGAAGAGCATTAATTTATATGCTGTCTGGTGTTTTTTTTTTTTTTACTTTAGTTCTGCTTTAAGGACATGGTGGAATCTGTTGTGTTTTTTTACACCTGAAGTTAGATTAAAATATTTTTAGATCCTGCTAAGGACCAGCATATTTTTTCTATTAGGTCCTGATGCTAAAAAAGTTAAAAATAGGAGAGGGTGGACTTTTTGCTTTTGACTGTAACCAGCAGGTTTTGAACTTTAATAAACATTTTAGGGATATAGTAACAAAGGAAATTAGCATAGGATCATTACTAAAATGTGAAAATGAAAATAGCAACACAGATTAGTGATACGGTGCCCGAGTGAGGCTCTCCACACACAAAAAAAAAAAAAATAAACTTTAAAACTCAAGCACTATAACTCTTAGACCTTATAGACCCTATAGACCTTATGATATGGGCCCTTTCAAAAACGTACACACAATTAGAGATTTGGGGTTGATTTGGTGACATCTGGTCTACTCCCCGCTTTAGATTTGCCGTATTGAAGGATTGTTGTGGCTATGTCTGTTGGTTTTAATGCTTGGTTTATATGATTTCAGATATATCTCATTAGTCCTGAAGAATTATATGTTGAGAAACGCGCTGAACACCAAGATTGGATGAACAAACAAAGTTTCTGTAACAGCTAATATATCTTCAAATTTTTAATTATAAGTTTTACTTATATAATTATTCATATTTTTAACTAAAAGAAATCTCTGATAGAGTTGGCAATTAGTCCATTTAAAGTCCTGAAATTTTATTTGTTTTTGGCTATAATAGAGGAAATGTATGTTTCAACTGTTTCCTATATGGGGAAGGGGCATAGAAGGGAGAGGGATGGAGGGGTCAGGGGCAAAGGGCACAAAGAGGAGGAAAATAGGTGGAGTGGAGAGAAGAGGGAGAGTGGGGTTAAAACCCTCCTTATCCACAGGGACAGGTTTAAAAAAAAACATAAAAGACAAAAGCAAAGACTCAGGGCCAAACACACCCATGTAGTCCATCCATGGCTGCCAGATTTTAAGAAATTTACTGTTTCAAACATGTAGCATAGGACCAGGAGATTTACTTCCCTGGAATCAAAGTTGAGAGTAAGATGGAACATATTTGTATTTCCTTACTGGGGTCAGGTACTATCAAAAAGAACCTACTTGGAGTTTTCTAAAAAAAAAATAATAGAACTATGGTAACGATTAGTCAGGAGGATTCAGTAAAGTGGCGTAGTTGAAGGTAAAGAAACAGTGCTTTACTTGGAATGTCTGTATTAGCACACTATCAAAGGACCACACTCTGGAAAGCATAAGTAAAGAATAAACATCTACAAATGCAAGTGGAGTAGCTGTAAGTCTCTGGTCCAGCACCAGTGCTGGCCAGATGCCAATCACCCAATGTAACGCTCACAGTCTTTGCCTATAGCAAGCCCCAGGAAGCTTGTTGTGCCGCACAACAACCTCACCTCTAGAGGCTCTGTCATGGGATAAGCTTGGAGTTATACAGAAAGGAGGTGCGAAGCGAGGCCGGGCCATAAGTTTATATTTATCTTTGCAATATGGCCAAATAGATCTGGTACATTGCATAGGGTGCATCCAGGGGCATTATCTGAGTTCCATAACAAGAATTTAGGATGCATTGGAGCCATGCATAGTTTCTCAATCTCTGTCAAGCAGTTTAAAGAAAGTGTTTGAGGAAGTCTGGGACCCACAGGCCTCCTCTCTCTCAAAGGGAGCAGAGCACTGACTTTTGATAGACGGTGACGTTTGCGTCCTGAAATTAAAATCCAAAGGTTGCAGCCTGCAGTTTTCCAAGCACCAGGCGTGGGACAGGGACATGAAGAGTAGCAAAGAGCTACTCCCCCCACTGCCATAGCAGTTGTCTTGGCAGTTTGTTCTGGGACCTAACATGCCAATAATGAATTTGCCTTGTTCCCTTTGTCATAATATTGCAGACGCAAAAACATCAGGGATATCTCTACTTTACTCAGCACTAAGTTTTTACCAGGTTCCTAACATCCACTACCTTGTGGAGCCTGCTTATAGAGGGGTTTTCATATAGTGAATGTTCCAGCCAGGCCAGGGATGCCTCAAGTTGATTTCTCAGAGGCATTTCGGCTTTTTTAAGTTTAGTCGAATCTGCTATGTAATGGCCATGGAGGACAGCTTTATGTGCCTCAGTAGTGAGTCCAGATTCTCAACAAAATGGGGGTATTTAGGCAAAAACTATGTGCATGATGGGTGCATGATCCGACCATGCGATTGGTGCTTGTACAGTCCAAATGTGTCTCCTGCAAAAATGCTATATCTGCACTGCAATGCTTGAGCTCCTGTAATATTAGCCTTCATTTAGCATTGGAATTCAAAGAACATTCAAAGAAAGAAATCTAACCATAGAGGTAATTTTGAGAGAAAGATTGCATAATAAATTCTATCACCCAATTGCGCCGGAAATTTAAAAAATCCCTAGGCCAAGGCAGCCAGCCTAGTCAAGGAAAAACAGGGAAACACAGTAAAGAAACACATAAAACACAAAAAATAAGTCATAACACATACATAAAATAATTTTACTGAGAATTATCCTATTTGGAGGGGTCTCGAAAGAAGCCTTTCCCACGTCCAAGGGTCCATCTAGGTATAAATACACCAATGACCAAAAACAAAGAAAGGAAGCCCCTTTATTGAAACTAAATCAATAGATTCTCTTCCCAACCTGCTCTGCTTATGAAAGAGTAAAGCTCTGCGCAGAAATGGGAGAGGGCCTCCGGATGCTTCAAGGTCATGGATCGACCCTCCTGTCAGTTTGTGAGGCTAAAGGAAAAGCCTAAATGATATGGAGTAGACCAGTCACTTAGAAGAGTAAAGTAAAGGCCGCAGAACACAGCATCACTGTGATCCACGAGACAGAAAAATTGCATGCTGGCCTCATCAACAACGATAGACCTCATGTTCCTAGCATTCCGCATGATTTCTTCCTTTAAGGAAAAGTCATGTACTCTACAGATAACATCCCACAGTTGAGTAGATGGGCCCGGTGGCTGCAGGGCCCTGTGGGCCTAAACAAGATTTTCAGGATTAGCCCCCGGCCGACCCAGAATGTTTTTGAAGTTACCCTGAAGAATTTGAGGGAGATCTGAGGGATGAGTGGCATCTGGGAGGACCCTAACTCTTATATAGTTACAGCGGCTCCTGTTGTCCAGGTCCTCCACATGTAGCTAAATATCCCTAATGGTTGAGGATTGAGAGGTTAGCTGGGTTTATAGATGAGAAACAAGGGTTTTGGGGATTGCAGCTCCTCATTCATCATGTCCACCCTTCCCTCCAGATAGTGAAGATCAATATGAAGAGCATGTATTTTCTCGCTCCAGGTGTCTTCACCTCTTGGACCAGCTGGCGAAAGCCATCTTTTGAAGGGAACAGTAAAAGATAATCCCGCAATTGTGCGTAAACCACTAGAGAAAGGGGTGCTGCAAACGTTACGGGTATGGAACTCTGTGGATAGGTAAGCATGGTATTTTTTACACCTGGCAGTTGTAATCCCAAGGGCGCACGGTGCTGGAGGAGATAGAAAGTGGTGCTGGAGAAGGCTGTGCCTCCCTTACAACCATATCAGGTTGGGGGGGTTGAACAGAACACAGAGCAGAGCTTCCCTGGTCAGTACTCATTACATCCTCAGATGTAAAGGAATTCCCTGAAGGCTGTGTCACAAAGCTGGAGTTTGCCCTTATGAGCAGAAGGAGGACTTTGAAGCAGTAGAGGAGTGAGCTGTGCTGCTGTGGAGGTGGACTCTGAGGTTGATGGAGCCATAGATGTGTGCCACATGAGCCTTGCAGAATCAGAGGTCGGGCTCAGGGATCCCCGCATATCCTGGGTAGTGAATAGGAAATCTGAATGTAGGTTGGTTGTTGGAAGCAATCCTTTCCTTCAAGCAGCCCTGGGAGAGGGAGCTCCATAGCAGCAGCTTGTACTGAGCCGGCAGCAAGAGGGGTTCATGAAAGGTTCAAGCACCATCTTGACCCGGCCGTCTGATCCTGTGGAGCGGGCTTATTGAAGAATTTTTCATGTGACTTAAACAAAAAAATGTAAAATTTATGAATACATTTTATAGTACAGGGCCGCAGACTTTTGGCTTATTTGCAATAACCCCGATATCCCCTTTTAGGGGGCCTATATACTTGCTATTCCCCCCTTGTTTTCCTATTTAAAAAAATACTATTCACATGCATTGTGTATGCTGGCTAGTACAGCTGTTTGTTTATATATATATATATATATATAATATACATATATTATATACTATATATATATATATATATATATATAGTCCTTTGAAATTTGTCCTGCTTCTCTTCCCATAGTTTCAGTTTGTCTGTTAGCCCCTCCCTTCTTCTTGAGTTTGCTGTTTGTCCATTTTGTCCACATCCATATTTAAGTGTTTCATGCCATGACCTATTGGATGTTCACTGATGTACGGATTATCACAGTTTGGAATAAACTTATCAACTAAATAAAAAGTGTAATTCTGATCAAGTTAACTGTCTGCCAACCCTGGTATTGCTATCTCTGGACAACTGGGTAGTTTTAGAGATCACATTTTTAATGCTAAAGCTACGTACACACGGCAGATTTTTATCGCCCGATAATCGGCATCGGCCAAATATCGGGCGAAAATCTGCCGTGTGTACAGTCGGTGTCGTCCATCGTCCGAACGACCGACCTGCCGGATCCACGGACGATGAACGACGACCGATCCTAATAAAAGGGAAGGGGGAGAGCGCGCAGCAGGGTGCCTCTCGGTCGCTCTCCCCCTCCCCTCTCCATAGAGCATGAACGGTGCTGTATGTACAGCACCGTTCATGCATCGTGCAGTCCCTTGTCGTTGGAAAGGATCGTGAAAGATCCTTTCCAACGACAAAAATTGCAAGTGTGTACGCAGCTTTAGTCTAGGGAGGCAGAACAGTCAAAAGATCTACTGAAGGCTTCAGAACATAATGAGATGTTATACTGTATATGGTCACTGGAAATACAGCAGTTTAGGGACTGTGCAGCACCATGTCTATTGTGACACAAGCCTGTGTGTCAGCAATGTAATTACAGCTTATCATACACCTGCTTGAAAGATTCCAGTACTGCAGAGACTGTTTATTGGGACAGTGTAATACAAGTCAGTTTGTGCAACACACATGCAGATAGTAGAAACTAGATGCATTACCAAATCCAATATTGATTTCTGCCTAGAGCAGGCCAAAGTCTGTCCCGGGGGCCAATTGTGGCTCGTGTTCAGATTTCCATTCCGCAGCCTCCGTCAATAAAAATGAACAATATGCGGCCTGCCAGCACTGTTGATCACAATAAAAAATGCACACGTACAAAAAAACTATTTTATATTTCATTGGAGTTGATCAACCGCCTTACAATTATCGGCCTGCTACTCAGCGGGCATAAGCGACAGGATGGGAGTCCCCATGTGTGCACAGGGAATCCCTTATGTCATTATAGTGGGCATGTCCTGTGCGGGAACCGCACGGACCATGCCCACTCTGATTCCAAGGATGTGCTCTGCACAGAGCCCTCACTGACACCAGACTTTGTGCACAGCAAATCCCTAATGTCACCCTGATGGGCATGTGCTGTGCGGGATCTGCGCAGACTACGCCCACACTAACCTTGAGTAAGTGCTGAATAGTCGTCCCCCACACATTTTCACCTCACCAAATCTGTCCCTCTTTGCAAACAGTTTGGACACCCCTGGCCTAGAGTATCCTGTGAAGCAAGTGAATCCTGTATGTATTGCTTTGCAAATATCCTGCAATCTCAAAACAAAGTTAAGACTCATACAGTTCTCTGCTGCTGAAGGACATTACCATTAACCTTTTCACTGCCAGCACAGTATCTCAGAAAGACACTGCACATTCTGCAGAAGCTATCCCTCTGAAAGAATCAGAATGCATTTCAGATCAGGAATTAAATAGTAAACTAAGCACCAGGGCAAAGTACTCAACTAAACTGACTAGGAAAGTTCAAGAGAACTTTTAATCTGACAAGGAAGAACTGTTGTTTAAAAAAAATCCCCGGGCACTAGAGGTTAAATGAGGAAAAGTCTCCCTATTCATTCACCTCTAGTGCTCTGTGATTGAGGAAAGAAAAATCCTGATGACGCTTGAGCTGTTTCTCCATTGAGAGTTCATCTGCAGATAAGTACAGCCCAGGGAGCGTGGGAACTTGCGGTCACGTTACGCAGTTCCGTATGTGTTCTTGGATAAAGAATCCCTATCCAAGAACACATACTACAGTTACACTAGGGCTGCAAGAACAATCAGGGGAGTGGAGCCGTCAGCTCCACTCCCCTGATTGCTCTTGCAGTTTTACACAGTCCCGAATAATAACCCGGAATCCCCACCCCCATAGACTTCTAATGGTGTTCGAATTCAGCGTTCGATCACCCGAAAAATATCGGGCTATTGGATCGAATAGCCGCCGAATCAAACACTGAGCTATTCGACCAACACTACTTATAACAGCTACCAGAGATTGTCTGAAAATTAACAACATTGAAGAATCACAGAAAGAATTAAAAGAATTTGGTGAGCTGCATGAATCGAGATCTCACCACCCTGTATCTACCAGACCCTCAGGGGTGTCAAACTCAAATACACAGAGGGCCGAAATAAAAAACTTAGAATTTACGGGCCAAATTTAAAAATGAATTGAAAAAAATGAGGAAGTTTTTCCTTCTCATTAGATATAAAACTTTTTCATATGGCAACAAAGAGGTTTCGCTTAACATTCAATCTGGAAGAAGCCTATAATAAAAAAAGAGGCCTAGGAATCTTTTTTAAATTCTATTGAAGAAAAAATCTTATGCCTCTTTTTCTATTCGCTAATGAATGTCAACAGAGGAGGGAACGCTTGTGAGTCTTGACTGACCATGAAATATACTTATAAAATCCTGACCATCTGCACTAAATTTGAAGCCTCTGTAACACCAAAAGACTCCTGGCACCTCCCACATGTAACTGAGGGGGAGTGCTAGAAATGCCAGACGCGGCCAATGCGGGGCTAAATCTTATGAGTGGCTGGAAGTCCCTCTTCACTGAAATAGCACCGCTACTAAAATTCCCTGCATCAAAAAAAATGCCGGGCCAGATTAGGCCTGCGAGCCAGAGTTTGACACCCCTGCTCTACAAGATCTTCCAAGTCTCTACGATCAAGATCTTCCACACTCAGCCAACAACTTAGATCGGATGCAAAAGCTATTAATTTTCAGGCAGCCTTCACCCAAAGAAAAGCTGAAATGGAAATAGAGGCCACAACTAAGAAAGCAGAGATGGAAACAGAGGCTGCACAATAGAAAGTAAAGATGGAACCCTTTGATATACAATGTGAGCCTGTCAGGGCCATGGCTAGCTTGAAGACCATTGAACAAGCTGTGAATGACAGAGAAAGAGATAACAGGAGCAGCAGATACTTGCTTGTAATGCACAAGACTTAGTAGATCCCACTCCAGAACTACAGCTACCAGTCACTTTGAGTCCTCTACATATTGCACCTCCTCCATCTCAGGACAACATGCCTAGCTATCCCTCAGTACACCAGCAAAAAGCACCTATGCAAACACTGGTACGCAGCTGAAAGATAATCTGTATTACTATGGGACTAGTAATTTATCTGCTATTACCAATACTACTGGACAGCTACAAACCATTTTAATCCATTTTTTCTAATCCACTGCCAGGGTGGAATGTCTTTACACCACCAAACCCTCATAAATCATCCAATCTCCATGCTCCAGCTATTGGAACAAACTCCTTTCCACCTGCAGCCACACTGACTTGTCACAGTTTTCTAAATACATGGTTCACAAAGAGCTCACTAAGACCTCACCACGTATGATGACAAACCTGAAAACTACAGAGTTTGATAATTCACCTTCAAGACCACAATTAGAAGACTAGATATCACAGCTACAGAAGAAATATATTTGCTCATCAGATGGATAGATCCTCAATCTGTAGAACAGATCAAGAGTGTCATAATGTCACAGGGCAGGATTGTGGACCCTCGGTGTCACCACCCTGGTTGGCGGAGAAGTGCAGGGGTGCAGAGTCTAAGCAAAAGCCTAGTCTTCTCCAGGGCCTTTATAGGTGAGGATGTTGCGCTGCAGGCTGTTTCCAGGTTGCATGTCCCGTCTACGCAGAGGCTGGTAACTGCTGACAGGCAGGAACAAAGTGTGGTACAGGAACATGAGACAGGAGTGTGGTCAGACAAGCCAGAGGTCAGGGCAGGTGGCAAACAGGAGTAGTTGGGCAGAGCCAGAGGTCAGGGCAGGCAGCAACTAGGAGTAGTCAAGCGGAGCCAGGGTCACTATACCAGAGTATCAGAAACTGGATACGCAAACTGGAACAACTACAAACAAAGCCAAGAGGAACGCCTTGTTCAAGTAACTTCCTGTTGCCAGTCACTTCCTTTTATAGTGAAGGTCATGTGGCAAATGGGAATTACATGACCATCAGGTAAGAGAACCCACCACCACAGGGTATGCTGGAGCAGAGCCAGATCAGGTGGTGTCCACATTTCTGCCAGCAAATGGGTGCTTCTGCAGAATATTCTGATTCTCTGGGGTAAACGGGCAGCTCTCAGGGGATCACATAACACATGATATGAAGTGACCAGTCGACAGGATTTCTGAACAGGGATACTACTGCTACTGGCTACAGGGAACCGTTAGATGATTGACACGGACAAAGGCACAGATCTCCTGGTCCTGATCTGTGGCAAAGAGGTTCTAAGCAGTTTACATTGGCAACCCTGCCACAGGTCCTAATGATGCATGGGACAAAGTACAGAGTCAAAGTACAAGAATTAAAATTTCCCTCCCTTCACCTACTTTTGTGAGATTTTTAGGAGAGTTGCAGACACTAAGAATAACCCACGTTTCTCATATGGTGAAAACAACCCTTTTGATCCACCATCACTAAGGCCCGCAAGCTCACTCAATACTGACAGGGACTGCAGATGTCCAGTGTCAGTAAAAAAGACTGATATTCTACCTACACCTACTACAGTTCCTGTAAGGTTTGATCAAATTAGGAAAAATAGGACTCCATGTCAAGCCACACCCACCAATTAAATGTATTGGCTTCGGGAAAAACCCCCTACCAGAACCTAAGGAATTTTTAAGAAAATTTGGAGTCTGTTTTAAAAGTGCATCCTCGCTAAAGGCTGTAAGGCTACTATTAAGTGCGTAGAATGCAACAGTGATGATACAAGCACTTCATCCACATCCAACATTGTTCCACCTCTTCTAGGACCCCCCGCCCCCCGACCTGTGACAAAGCAAGGCGGAAATAGTACAGATAAAAAAAATATCTCCTACTTCGTGTGTACCCTAAGGGACAATCGGAAAGGGCTGTAAGACTGTATACTATCTTTGATGATCAGAGTGGTCTTGTAGTGGCTCCTTTGAATGCCAACTAGGAGATACCTCTACCTACTTTCATAGAGTGCAATCAGATTCCCACTAACAGGGAGGAGATCCCCAGTCCAACAGTTGCCTCTAACCACCCTCACTTGGGAAACATAGCTGACCACATACTGACCCTTAACAAAAATGCTGAAAACCTCCTCCTATTAGGAAGAGACATTCTGAGGGTCCACAAAACTCACCAAGAAATAAATGAACCACATGATGCCCATAGGCACATTGCCTTGACCCAGGCTGGGTAATCATAGGCAATGTCTGTTTGGAAAAAATCAGAAGACCTACTATGAATTCTTTAAAAACATGTGTGCTGTTAAATGGAAGCAATACTTGTTTTAAACAATGTCCAAATCACTATAGTGTGAAAGACTATGCAGGAGGGGAAAGCAACAATCCAATATTCAATGTGATAACAAGGCCAATTGCTTTGATATTAACTTGACTTGTATCACTGATGACAATGAGTTGGCAGCCACCAATGAGGACACGGAATTCCTAAAAAACCATGGACAAGGTTAGCACCACTACCATTTCGTACCCCAAGAATGGAACTACCAAATATTAACATGCAGAAGCACAGTTTATTTCCTTAGAGCGCACCCTGAACAGAAAACCTGAGATGAAAAATCACTTTGACTTCATGCAGAACGTGTTTGATATCATGCTGAGCCTGGACCACCACTTTTGTAAGGAGAAGAATGTTGGTACCTCCTGTGTTTTGCTGTGTATCATCCTAGGAAGACAGACTTCCTTTTTTACTCCACCATTTTGTTTTATTGTATTATCCTTTGGTGTACCACAAGTAAAAGTATGCTCACAAACTGCTGTGTTGAAGCTTCCTGAATGTGATCAGTAAAGGACCACACCGTCTAACAATCTTAACAACAACCTCATAGGAGTTTTGTTCTGCTTCAGGCAAGAATCAGTTGCTGTGATAGCGGATATTAAGCAAATGTTTAATTGTTCATGAAGACAACAGAAACTTTCTCCGGTTCAGATCGTATTAAAAAAATGATGTTTCAACACAGTTTTAGACTACAGAAGATACATGTCTTTGGAAATAGGCCTTCTCCTGTGGTGGAAATTTATAGACTAATAATGCTCAGTATGGGGCAATTGAATTTGGATTTGATGCTGGTCAATCAAGGGAACTTCTATGTTAATTATAGATTGAAGTTTCTACTAATAAAAGAAGAAGCAATATATATGTCTGGGTTTGAAAGGCAATAAACAATATCATTCTTGGCTGCTTACAATGTAAAGTAGCTCATTTTAGATTCCTTTTAAGTAGTAAGGAAATAGACTTATTGCACCTGTTTGATTTACATCTTACAGGGTTGAGATAATTCTTTTGAAGTTGGGATGTATTTTTAAGTAACAAACTTTTTATTTGTTTGAACCTAATAAAGTAATGAAGCATTGTTTACTCTCACAGTGACTACTAGGACATTTCAAGATCCTTTAACCTAGTGGTTGCCAACCTTTTCAGTCTACGAACCACTAAACTTATGGGCTCTGGACCACGTATGCGCAGGGAGCCGAGTGTCACTCAAAGGGGAAGAAACTGTGATGTCATGATGCCAGAATCTGCCCACTCTCGCATCACAGGTCTGAGCCTGAGATGAACCCGCTCACCACCCTGAGCCTGGGATCCATATGGGGGACATGGTCTGCCAGAACCGCAGACCATCAGTTGGCGACCGCTGCCCTTATTCTCCTTCAATCCAATAACAATCCCCTTATGCTTTCAAAGCTATTTTATGATCCTTTTGATCAGTTCAACTGAACAATAAGAATTTCCCTCAATTTTGTGAATACTGTCTAAAACTTGTATATATAGAATAGATTTTTTGAATGTTAGCGATGAGTTAAGTGAACCTAACTTTTCATTGCTGTTCTATTGGTCTGTAAATCTGCCAATAAACTCCAACAGCTTGCCTCTGTGGACGATTAGATTTTCTGAGTATTCTATGTGATCAATCTTCTACACAACAGAAGATATTAAATTTGAACTGGTAACCCAGAGTCTGACAATGATTTACTACTGTTACACTCAACACCTCTGTTAAGCCAAACACAAAATTGGGTTTCCACCATTTCAGACATTTTTCAAAATGGTGTTCTGTTGTATGAGCTATTGCACGACTTATCCATGTTGCTCATCACTTTACTAACAGTTCTAAGGACTATGATGTGTGTCATGAGTGGCATATCTGTAAAGGACTTCACAAAATTGAGGAGCTCTGTCAAGCAGAAAGGATCATCGTTTCAAATTCTCAATTTGGTGGCAATGCTATCATCATTATAATCAAATTATCTTTAGTAAATTGTGTTTATTTTTGCATACAAAGTTAACCCGTGAATCATGCATAATAAACACTGACTCTAAGTCATAGGACCACAGAATAATAAAAACAATTAAGACATGACAAGACACATTAGGGAAAGGGAAAGTCATACCGGATAAATTCTATTGTTTTATTGTACCTAAATATTTTAAATAATTGAGCCCATTTACTTTCATGGTTCCCATATCAGTTCAAATTTGTCTAGAGTATTCTTAAGGATATGGGTCATTTTATCATTGGTCATAATCCAATCCATATTGGCTTTGAATGGGTTCATTCGTATATGGGGGGATTTCCATGATTTAGCTAAGGTGACCTGAGCTGCCAAAATCATCAGTTTCAAGAGTTTTATTTGAGACTTACCGGTGGATGCTATCACATCTGCTAAATAACGCCATCTCTATGGTACCTTTTACCCTTCTTTTCATCACCGACGACACTTTATCGAAAATTTTGTCCCAAAAATTTTTGGCAACAGGGCAAGACCACCACATATGTTGTATTGTACCATTTGTCCCACATCCTCTAAAACATAAAGGAGAAGTTGAGGGATGAATTTTTAATATCCTTTCAGGAACCAAGTACCAACGAAGCATAACCTTGTAATTAGCTTCAACTAAAGCTGTATTTAATGATATTTTCGATGGAGAATAGGCCATATCATTCCATTCCTCTCGAGTAAAAATTTTACCTAAGTCTTTGTTCCATGATTCCATGTATTTCAACCTATTTACTGTTAATATTAGGGTACCATATATTATTGAAATTTGCCCCTTCCTCTCTATTGTTGATCTACAGGATCTTTCAAAAGGTGTAAGGTTTAGAGGGCGTTCAATTTTTGAATCTACAAAGGATCTAATTTGTCTATATTGGATATATTCTTTATTAGGAAGTTCCTTTTTACTCATTAGGTGTTCTAAAACTAACATATCACGTTTGTCTACAATATCATAAATAAACTCAAATCCGTTGTTACACCACCAAGAAAATTGTGTACTATCTTCCCCTGGGGAAAATTCCAGGGTATTCCATAAGGGTGGAAAAGGGGCATATTCTGAGCACAAATTTGTTTTTTAGCTATTCTGTTGAGGAATAGCTGGTGTGCTTGTGATCATTGTCATGATCCAATTTTGGCCAAGCTTTAGCTACAAGCTTAGTTACACGGATGACCCTCACAATTGACTCTATAATACTTTGATGTGCAGAGGAGTTCATGGTCAACCTGGTGCTCTGGTTCTTTAGCACCAAAACAAGCTGTGTTGATATGCCGTGTTCAGTTTTTGCCAAATTAGCAATATAGTAGAACAATGCTGCATCTGACCTATTGCTGAAGATAGGAAAAAAGATAAAATTAGGAATATTTCAAATAGCCAGTGATAAAATTGGTAATCTATACATCTCTAAATCCACTGTCTAAAGAAATGCGTTTAGACTTTGGTTTGCAGATATCTGCAGATATCAACTTTGATTACTTATTGGAAAAAGAGGAACTCTATGGTTCAGTAAAAAAATAGAAGTTACTTATATATAGGACCTAATCTGAATATTTATAATATAGATCTGCTGGTCAGCAAATATTTGCCATTTCATCAGTGACAGTGATGTATATTGTACTCCTATTCTGGTAACAGATCGTACATTCATTGGCACACTGATATAGATCATGATTGTCCAATGAATATTTTGGCATATAAACATATATGCATATAGCAAAACATTTTGTTCCAGTGATATCATGGTTTCATAGTTTCTAATGGCCAAATATAATATTATTAGTACAAATGTACCCTGTACTATATGCTTAGTCTTTACATTTTCTAATATTTGCTTATAGTAACCCTGATACAGAGGGTCTAATATCAAGTTCTAGGTCTGAGAAAAAAAGTGTTACATTACTTTATTTTGGCTGAATTGTTTTGTAGTTGTTGGAGCTAGAGGTACATTGGGGCTCTCCCCTCTTTCATTTATAGGTATAAACATCCATGCACTGGCTAGTCTGCCTAATTTTAAAATGTACTTGTACAAAAAAAGTCTTCGGATGTTCGTGTCAAGTGTGCATGCCCATTCACCTTCTAATGTCTATTGTTTGCATTAAAATCAGCATTTTCATGTAGGATTAGCCTGTACACAGTGGTAGTTTTTTGGATGTATGACGCCCTTACCTTTAGGTTAGATCTTGCTTTCTTTAGAATTCCACAGGTACTTGTAACTGTAATATTAAGTTAAATAAAAGTGCACATTAAATATCCATTTAAGATGAGCTGCTTCAAGACAACATCAATGTACTTCAGTACATTGTAATGTGTTTTTTTTTGCTTTTAGTGATTAAAATTGTCATTGCTTTACAGCTTTAAAATGTATAAAATGAACAACCATGCAGTCTCAGGTAGAAGTCTGACTGAGAACAGTATGACTAAAGACATCAACTTGTCCTTCTAGCACATGCTGCTGTGGTTGAAAGTTCATCTTATTCACTTATTAGTCCTAAACAATTACTAAGACTGTTATAAAGGCAGGGTGTTTTATTATATTGTGCTGCTGTAAGCACCCCTGAATACTGATGCCAGTTTATACAAGCTAAATTTTGTAATATTTATTATTAGAATTGATTAATAAAGGCAACTTTTGTTATTTTGTTTATATGCAAAGCTTCTTTATAACTGTACATATCATCACACAATAAAAAGTAGATGTGGTTCAGAATCTTATGGTTCCGTGTTTTTGAACTACAGATAACTTTCTGTTTCTAACATCCCCTGTTCTGCTTCTCCCTTTCCCCCTGTTCTCTTGCTCAAGTTTAGCCTCCTGTATATCTAGAGATGGACAGAAGTGGGAAATGATCCAGAATAGAAAACATTTGCTAACAAATAGTAAAAGACTTTTTAAAAAATCTATTCCAGGTTTGCTGGATTACTCAGCTTTACTAATCAAAGTGCATTCTCTCCAGGCCCAAAATATGGTGTCAGAAGATGCAAGTAATATATATATATATATATATATATATACTGTATAATATATGACAAAAAATATTGTTATATATATAGCAGGACTAACAGTCAAATTAAGTGACCTCAAATTAAGTGTAAAATAACTCTTGGAGACAGTTTCTAGGTGTCATTGAGGATCAATGTATTATTATATTGTAATTAATAGTTTATTTTAGAATAAAGTTTTTTTTTTCTAAAAAATAAAAAATATTACATTAAATTAATAAATTCCATTCCTATTAATCTGTTACTAAACAGTTATTTTCTATTAAACATTAATATTTACATTTTCTTTTATTTAATTTTGGTATTAGATTTAGTTTACCAGAAATATAATTTTACAAGAGCACATTAAAAAATTAGCAATGGTCATTTTTTACATCTTAGAATAAATTAAAAAAATAAAAATCTTTTTTTGCAAAACAGTATTCCCAAAAATTCCCCCCAAATAAAAAAGATGTATGTATTACTTTGTCCTAAATATTCACTAAGTGAACAATAATAAAACAGGCCCAAAGTGGAAATATAAAAAATTGCAATGGTCCATAAGGTATAAAGTTATGAAAGCTTAAGCAGTAATTACTTCAAGTCATCAAAGGGTATTGTACAAATATTGAGAAGAATGCAATTGCTCATCTTCCTTTATCAATGTTTGTTACTTGGCCATCTCTAGCTTCAAAAAACTAGGGCTTCCATTGCTGAATGAAAATGCTAGTTGCCTGGCTGTCATTGGCATTAATATTTCCTTCATTACTTATCTAATAAAGGCGGACAAAATTTAAATCTCAATCAACATATAATATAGGCAACTAGCATTGTAAAAAAGTAAAATTCAGCATTGGTTTACAGATGTTCAAAGTCCTAGTTTCTCTTTCAGAACAAACATGTGTTTTGTTTATATTTGGAGTTTTATGTAATGGAACAACAATTAATTGACTGTAACACTGTAATTATTGTATGTTCTGTCTGTTTTTGTTATGGAAAACTATATAAAATCAATAAAAAATAAAATGTAAAAAAAAATTACTTACGTTGTCGTGATATAAGTTTTTCCATGCTGTGTTTTGCAAGGTTTGATATTTTCAGCTTTTCTGACACTCTCCTTAACATTATCTCTTTTTCCTTCAGCTTGTTTTGGAGATTTAAAATTTCATCTTTCATTGCTTGCTCCTGTTAAAAATATTGCCTCATTACATTTTTGTAGCATAATAACATGTTCATAGACAAATTTTAGTTCCTAGGTTGTACTGTTACTAACACATTTCTGTACATGCTAAGCAAAACAAATTACTTAACATGTACAGGGATCAGAGTAGTGAAAATGATTTTCCCATGGGATATTTGTGCTTTTGAATTTTTTTGTGTATTTAATTATTATTTATATAATGTCAATTTAAATTGTTACTTTATTTTTGTCTTGTCTCACTTTTATCAAGGTTGCAGTGACATTTTAAAACCCTAGCTTTACCTTGCCCATTGGGCCTGATTTATTAGAGCTTTCCAAGTCTGGAGAGGATACACTTTCATCAGTGAAGCTGACTGATCCAGCAAACCTGAAATGGATCTGGTCCAGGACTGAAAACATTTGCTACAAATAGCAAAATACTTTACAGAAATCCATTCCAGGTTCACTCAGCTTCACTGATGAAAGTGTATTTTCTCCAGCCTTGGGCAGCTTTAATAAATCAGCCCTATTGTCTTTAACTCCTTTCAAAACAAAAAACTTCATCTCCAATCCCCCTAATTCTCTCCTGTAAATTTGACCCATTGCTTCACTTGTTTTTAAGGGTTAAAATATATGGGCCTTTAAAATGTACCAGCCATGTGAATATTGTATGTTTGTCATGCATTATTTGATTTGCATAAAGGAATACAAGAATATCACAAACTGACCTCAAAGTCATGTTATCGAGTCATGATATTCTTCACTTTTTTCCTATACTCTTTTTTAACTTCCCCAAACATTTTAAGGTTGGCTCAAGAGGTATATATGCTGGCATTTTTTATGACAAGAAAAGTATCTGTGCCCCATGTCATATTTAGGGTTCCTACTCTCCACCGTGTACACTGGTATCAGTTTTTATGCCCTCTATTTGTTTACATGCTGCACGGAAGTGTTGAAAACAAACATTTCTTTTACTATCACTTTAAAAAAAATACAATGCAGCTACATCCCACTATATATTCACAGTTGGTGAAACATAATTAAAGCAAGTCTGACATATATACTGCAGTCCAGACAGACTTGTGTATGCAGAAATATAGTAATTTTAGTGGTATCTGGATGTGAGTGGTGGGGTTTGGGGTGGGATGATGCTTCTCTGTGTACTCTACCCTTTGTCCTTGGGGCTTATCTGTCTCTTCTGGGCAAACATTGATCTCTACTCTGCGCATGTGGCTTCTCATTTTCTGTTCGTGCTCTTTTTCTCTCTTTTGTCTAATATGAGTTCTTAATCAACCCAGGGAGTTCAAAGAGCTTTTTCTAATTTCAAAAGGATCTAGAGCAGGGGTCGGCAAACTCCGGCCTTTAGGCCAGATACGGCATAGCCGGTAGTTCGTTCCGACCTAATGCCCCCTGGCCGATCCGGCCTAATGCGGGGGTAGCCGAGCGGATCTGCCAGGGGGCCTTAGAAATTACCGCAGCCGCCGGAGCTCCATGCCGCCTCCTTGCTGTTGCTCCCCTATTTACCGCGGCTGGCGTTGATATTCCACTGCCACGGTAAATAGGGAAAGCTCCCTGAAGGTAAATCCCTCTCCTCCACAATGCATACAAAGGAGAGGGATTTCACTTCAGGGGGCATTCCCTGGTGGTGGGCGGAGCCATCAGGGCGGGTCAGGCCTAGTGTGCTCCCACCCACCCCATAAATGGCCTACTGGCCATAAAACGTTGCCGACCCCTGATGTAGAGGGTCTAAAATACTGCAGTTAAAAAAAATATCTCTATGTGATTATTCCTATAAAATGTCTGATCTGTTACCTCTGCTTTACTCTTTTTGTATCTGTTGTTAGCCCCTGACCTTTGTCTCGCCCAATTTTGTATATTTATATATGTTTTGTCTTGGTCTATGCCATTCCTTTTTTCCTGTAAATAAAGATTGGTATAAAAAATTATCAAAGCAATCTTTTGCATGCCTTTCAACCTCCCTGGCTTACTAAGCTATTCCATGTAATGGTGAGGTGAGCAGTTGTAGTTCTGTTGTCGTTTCTTCATAAGATAGACTTTTGTCATATAAAGCAAGTTACCGCTCTATTTATTTATTTTTTTTGTAACAAAAATTGTCTGTGGTAGATTATCTGATCAAAATGTACCCCAAAAGATTGTGAGTCTCGTAGAATGTTGTAGGTTTCTAGTAGTAGTGTTGATACCACCTAAATTCAATAACCTATAAATATAGCAGCAAAATACTTAGATTTGAAGCAAAATATTATTTTATTATTACTGTATTATTTAGGGGAACTATTTCTGCATTAATTAGATTTCCGCCAGTTTTTTGAGTAAGGCTGTATTTGTACTACCATAACGGGTGTTGCCACAAACTACAGCACCCAACACACCTTGAAAAGTCACAAGGAACACAAGGAAAATGAAAAAAAAAGAAGATTTAGCAGATGAAACGACAGCAGGTAAATACGATTACAGAGACAGTGGTCATTGAGTAGGGAAGAGTTGCAGAACCCTGCCTCCTGGACATGTGGATATCTTGGAACTCTTTCCGGATGGTTAGCCCTATATATGGAAGGGGTACTAAAGAATGTAGGGGACTCTTTAATTGTGGGTAGTCCTTCCATGTTGAAGATTTGTAGCTTGTAGTTTGCTAATCCTCAGCTTACACGTCTCACTCTTCTTACAGGCAGGAACTGCTGGACCAGTGTGTTAGCACTATACCTACTGTTCCTGTCAGAACCATATCACTTGCTTATTCAGGCAATCAATTGTTGTAGAGGGTAATCAATATCAATATGAGTGTGAGGTTGGTGCTGGGGGCATCTTGGGGGGCTTCCCAGCATATTTGATAATGGTGAAGTCATCCAACGTTGGAAGACCAAACAACTGTACTTTGGCCTACTGTAATCAAACCCTCCTATTATTGTCTAGGAATCCCCCTGGGTCTTGGACAAATCTAGTTGATTGAACTATGAACGATTTGGAAAATGTATTGAACTGTTGAACTATGATCTGTTTTACTGTTGTCTACTGTGAGTTTTCTCATGTATTTGATACTAGTAAAATGATATTTGTAGTTACTGTGAAATGGCAAAACATTACCTACCTTTTCTTGATGGATTTCAGCTTCAAATATTTTAAGTGATGACTGCATATACATCTCCATTTCTTCTACCATTGACTTACTCTCCCACACATGCTTCTTCAAAGCTTGGAAATCTATATGATCTATGATGTAAAATCCATTTTCCATGGGCATGTTCTCATCTAGAATTTCTGAATGAGGATGCAGTAAAGTATCCAAAGATGCTGAATGGCAACATACGTCTAAAACATAAAATTAGATTTTATATAACTTCCTGAAACCCATTCAATGTCAAAAAAAATCTAAAATCGGGAAACAAACCACAGAAAAAAAGACTAGATGAAATATAGATTTAATTATTTGACATGGTGTGCTCTAAAGTGTTTAAGAAATTGGTGGAAGGACAATATTTATCATCTAGAATGTTGGCTGGGTTGGTCATGGGCTTCAAACCAGAGTGAAGAATATGGGTGTGCCTCCCTTTACAAGATTCATCTGTCAGGCCTGGAGTCTGTGCTGGGGAAGAGATTGGGTGCGAGGCCTCCCTAATATACCAGTCCACCTGCCAAAATACTTAGGGCTATAAGGCCTGTGCTGGGAGTTTTGGAAAAATGTCTTTTCATGAAATATGTCTTATTGCTGAAGTAAGCTGCCTTCCTGCAATCGAGTCAACATTTGGATAGACCCCTTGAAATACACACACACACATACGCTTAATATATATTAGGTTAGTTGAATATCACGGGCTTGGTACTGTTTTAATTCAATAACAGTGTTTTTAGGTGGTTGATTTTGGATTTAGGTTCTCATTAGAGCTATGTAAAAGTAGAACATTAAAAATTAAGTGATCTAAAATGTAATACACAAATTACATTTTCTGTGCAACAGAGTTCCAGTACTTACTGTTGTTTAGTTGCCTTTTAAGTTTTTTTGCAAGTTGGTTTACTTGAGTGAGGTGCTCTCTGAAGTTTTTACCCATGCAGTAGTCTATGTCATTAGTTTGAAGCATCTCTTCAATTAATTTTATGCTTTCATCCTGATGCTGAGTCAAAATGTGGCAAATACTTTTTCCTTCTTGCATTTTTTGCCGTATGAATGAAAGCTCTCGAGCTTGCTCCTGAATAAGCCATTCATATTTTCTAAAACAGGGAAAAAAGGGTACAAAGATATTTGAATTTGAATTTATTTTTAAAAAATAAATTTATTTACCATAGTTTATTTAGCAATTTATTTGGTGTTATGTTCTTTTCAATATACAGGTATAACAGAGCCCAAAAAAAATTTGACCAGCGATAGTTTTAAAACATTAGGGAACATATTACTCAAACTGTGAAAGTGGCAATTCTCAATGACATAAACATTAACCAGGAAGATTCACTTGCAGTAAATGTTTTGGTGATTGTCACATCATTTATTACGTGCTTTGTAAACGTATACACAAGTATTGCTGTTGATTAAAAGTAAATAGTTTGGTTCTATAATTTGCCTAATTTATAATGACTTTAAAATTATGCTGGTAAATTATTAATAATACATAAATGAAGAGATAAAACAATTACTAAGGGCTGATTAGTCTAAAATAAAAAGAAGCAAATTTATGGCCTATGAAAAAAGATTTGGATCCATGAGACCTCCTACTACACAAACATACAGGTAGATTTCAACCTTTAACCCCCAATACACCCAATGGCTCTTTTCCAGAACTTCTACCTGATGAGGTTCTAGTATAACCCTTATAATAATAATTTACAACCCTTTAGTATATTCCATGTGGCAATTTTGGCATATGCCAAACTCTAAATCTTTACTGAATACCCACTCCTCTTTGTCCCTTCCACTTTGGAGTTATGGTGATAATATACTAGGACTATTCTCCCCCATGTTTCTTAACTGAGCTGCAGAGGGGCTTAACATCGGTTTATTCAATCCTAAACCTGACGGCAAGAAATGCATACTCCTTTCCAGAATTTAAAGAATAAAATTCCATTTATGCCTAATAGCATATGCCTCCTGATTCAAACCAGAATTTATTGTGTTAGGATAACTAGATCATTGTTCCCTTCAGATTGGCACAACCCATCAGATACTTTGTAAATGACACCCCCACTCCATTCAAAGCTATATCAAAATTTTATCTTTTCTTATGGGGAGGAGCTGGATTGTACTGAAACCATGAGAGGCTTAGCAAATTGGTGATGCCATTTCCCGGAAGTAGAAGTATTTCAAATTCTCAAAATGTATCAAGCATTGTGGAAAGCAATCCCTGAGACACAATACCGGGAATGTTCTTCCACTTCTTCCATAAAAAATACAACTTTCTTATATCTGCCTTTAGAATCTTCTTTTCCAGGGTAGTGTGTAGATTGTCACTTCTCCCATCGGCAGTGGGTAGAAAGTTTTACATTGTTAGCTTTCCCCCACCTCACCGACCATCCGTCTATTCCTAACCAAACTTCAGCATTTGTTTAAAATAGAGTGGATCAAGGCCTCCATTTACAAAGACACAATTATTTTTTGAAACTTGGGAAAGCTTTATTACCACCCTTAACCATCCCACCAAAAATCTATTTCTACAACTGTTTCTGCCTCATGGTACCTAAGTAGAACTATGGGGGGTGATTCTCTTATTTAATTTACAGGGTCAATTTATCCAATAACTAGGTTATGAGGACCTCTTACGATACAGTTCGGGCTCATTTTATTTTTGTTTTTTCAATGTAAGTTTTTATAAGGAGTTTGATGTTAATTAACAGTAACCCCCTGAAAAGAGATCATAGGCAACCTGTTACTGATATCTTTTGTCATAATGCTTATGCCTGTAACATTTTTTTCTGCTTCTTCTATTTGAATATCTTGTATGTAATACAATACAATGTATGAATTATCGTGTTGTGATATTTCCTATATTCTACACTGTTGATAAGAAAAGGAAAAACAGTTTTAGCATGCATTCATTTTTATTGTTGAATAAAGTGTACCTTTAAAGTATATTCTATTTCCTAAATCTCATTTTGTTACTCACCCAACCTCTTTAACTGACTTTATTTGGCAATTACTCCCAACGTATTTCTGCATCTGATAAAATTGCACCTCTAGTACAGATACTCTTTGAGCAAGCTGGTCTAGGCCTCTAGGAATCATTCCTGTAGCATCTGAACACCAGGGTTCACCTCTGTCTATGTGACCATATAACGTTGCACAATGAGATGAAGAATAATTTTGGTTTTGAAGAACTTGAATTAGATTTTCAGACTTCTCCAGTGAATCCCTCAAAGTCTTCACAAGCTGCTTCAGAACAATGATATCTTCCAATTTATTCAAGTCAATGTTTCTGTTAGTTTGTTGAAAGCTTTTTTTTCCCAAAGGCGAACTAGTATCCTCACGAGACCAATCTTCTGTAAACCAGTCATCATCCTCATCATAATCTAAAGAAAGCAATAAGTAATTTTGAATTGAGAACTGATATGACTATTAAAAATTATGTATATCTAGCTTAAGGTAATAAATAATATATATTATTTTACCAATTGCAGGTATTTGTTATCTGTACTTTATCTTCCAGTGACTACATGTGGTTGTTGTAGTGTGGATTGCAGGATAATTGTAATGCTAGCTACAAAAAGACCAATGGGTTTCACTTTGCCTTTTACATACAAAGACCAGTAAGTTACAGCACTCATATTTGATGCCAATACAGCGCTTGATTTATTCAACACGACTGATCAGTACATACCACAGTTTAAAGTTGGACCTAAGATTTATGTTATTAGATATTGTCTCTAGAAAGAGAGGATGTGACATGATCTTGTGGTAGATCAGGTTCACTAAATCAAAAGATCTAAATACAGACTATAGTTTCTATTTAAAAAGCAGTTTAATTGACATTAGTCAAGCATTTCATGGTGGAAAATCAACCACTGTCACTAAAAACACATAGACCTGGTGGATTCTCCACTAGAAAATATCTGCTGAATGTCAGATTAACTGTTTTATAAATACACCCCTATGACATACAGTACAAATGATTATGTAATGTTTTGCTCTTTATTTTACATGTTTCACCGATATTTCTGAAGTTTCCATTGACATCCTGTATTTTTTTCTGAAGGCAGAAGATTTGGGTGAGGTGTTAGAAGGGCCAAAATGTTGGTAGTAGCACCATAATTCTTACATGGGCATTAACAGGAGCAGTAATGACGACTAGAATAAAAGTGTTCAGTCTTCTTGTAATACAGTATAGACACTAAATTATTTAAGATATTTATAATAATGATAATCTCAAATATCTTGAGTGTATAATTATGATAAGTATAGAACGTATGTACTGCCTAATCAGTAACAACATTGGGTGCATTGAATTCCATAGCAATCCAAGCTGGTCCACATTCTTAGTGGAGAGGTGAATGTGAATATTCTTGTCATTTACAACTCTTACCTCTGTGCCCTCTCTGGCATGACACTTATATAAGCCCACCACAGCACCACTGCCTAGCTTTAGTTCTGGCTGTCAATTTAGATGGGGGTACGAAGTTGAAAGGAACGTGAGCCAATAGGGGTACAGTCTAAAAGTGATCATTCAGTCCTAAATAACAAAGTTAATACAGGTAGAAAATAGTCCTTTTGGGCTGTCTTGGAGTTTAATATCAGTGATCAAAATGAATGGGTTGCCTTAAGCATGCAAGTTAATGTGTGTGTGTTAAACTTACCAAAATATGTAAATAGGACC
>NC_092865.1:41810698-41957354 GCF_032062135.1 Pyxicephalus adspersus | reverse complement strand
TGCAGATGGCTTGTGCTGAGCCCCTTGTAAGATTGTGGCAAAATATTTAGAGAAATGGTTAATTTTAGGCATTATTAAGAAACCATACTTTTCATTTTCTTGTTAATTGTAGAAAAAATTGGAAAATTACAAAAAATAATTGCAATCAAAATAAAGATATTGCTCAATCCTTACCATATTAAAAAGTTTTTTCTCCTACCTTGTGACTCCTATTTTTCATTTCATCCAATGGGCTTGAGGTATAATAACCTTTCTTTAAAAAGTCTGATTCTGACTGCCCACCTGTGTCTGAGAAATATTTTATCTTTTGCTGGGTTTCATGATCTGCTGTGAAAGTTGACTTTGAGTTCATAAGGTTCTTGTTCACTGTTTCAGCCCTCTTCCTTTCAGGTGTCAGTGTTTTAAAATCTCTTAATCTGTCTTCTTGCATATTTTCCTGTGATATATATTCCAAATATTCTGACCTCGCACTTTCTTCAACTTTCATGTTCGCATTTAGAATACACATATCCTGGTTAACTTTCCTGTAATTGGTAGATAATTCAAGATAAATTGATATACATGACTGAAAGTCTCTGATAAATTTAAATGCAACATTATTGGTTGACCATCCTTTTAAGCCCATGTACAGGTTAGAAACCTGTACATCCAATGGGCTTGATTTATTAAAACTCTCCAAGGCTGGAGAAAATGTATTTCATCAGTGAAACTGGGTGATCAAGCAAACCTGAAACAGATCTGGTCGAGGATTTAAAACATTTGCTAACAAACAACAAATTACATTTCAGGTTTTCTGGATCACCCAGCTTCACTGATGAAAGTGTATGCTCTCCAGCCTTAGAGAGCTTTGATAAATCAGGTCTGATGTGTATATTTTAGTGCAGACTATGCTGTTTAGGTCTATGCTGGTATCCAGCATGCATAATCATAGCTATTATTGATCACTCCTTGTCTTTGTATTTCTTCACCCACCAATCTAGTTCCTGTTGCCTGCTTGCCTTGAGTGTCTGTCTGCTCTTTTGGCAACTCTTTCAGTACAACTATTGGTTTACTTCTGTGTGGTTCCTGGCAACTTTTGATTAAGAGCTTGTTTGTTTGTTTATCAACAGAGTGCATCTCTGTTGTATCACTGCTGTGTCACCAAGGGCCACAGCTTTGAATTATTGGATTTACAACTTTACATCCATGTTTATTATCTATGGTGAACAACAGACATTTTCATGTCTTGCCCCCACACTGTGAGCCATTGCCTCTCCCAGGTTTCACTTCTTCTCGTTCTAATCTGACCTTTGGCAATGCTTTTGATTATATTATTGTGTATGCTTTCCCTTGATCCTACACAAAAGTGTCTACTGCAAAAAAAAAAAAAAAAAAAGAATGCAACGGGGGTATCTCCTGACAACATAAGCAAATATAGCTTTTTGAGTATCTCTAGGAAAAAATGGAACATAAACTTTCCATGTAAATGCAATTGTATCACTATGCTGACAAATAGTGTTGTACCTTTCTTAGAAATGATGCTGAGGCTGGACAACTAATTTGGCCAATTAGACTAGTCTGAACCATTGCTCTAGTTTTTGTGTCCAACAGATCATTAAATTACAAGTTTTATCATCAGTTTGGGGGTTATTTATTAGGTGGTAAGTAATAGGTTACAGCCTATTTGCCAATAAATACTCATCCAATTACATAGTTAGGTGGAATTGTCTGTGGTCAAACTGGTACTAAGCTTTTGACATGAACTATTTACTTATGTTTACAATGTGATAAAAACATGTAAACAAAAATGGTTTAATTATCCTTTCTATGTAGCAGAGATCCCCATGCCCTTTACCACTTTAGTTGCCTTCTCCCCCAAAACTGTATATGCTAGATAAAGTATTAGTTTTATTAGGGATGAGTGCCCTTCCCTTCAGCACAAGACAAGCTTACCATTGGAGTACAATAGGCAACTAGTGACTAGGACCTAGGAAGCTTTAAAGGACTAGTGACCAGTGACTTGACAGTGGCTAGGATCTAACCAGCCTAATTGCCCCGGCCCGCATAAACTTTAATTCCCTCCAGCTGCACCTTGACCATGCTCACAACTGCCAAGCATAGCCCAAAACTATTATACGAGGATATAGAGACTCTGAATAGACCCAAAACCACAGACGAGATTTAAAAAACAATTAAAACCATGGTGAACAATAAAACACTGGGCCCAGTTTGTTTCTCCATGGAGTTCTACAAAATGATTAGCGAGGAGGTCACCCCTCTGCTGACTGAGGTTTATAATGCCACTCTGTCATATAGTACACTACTTTACTTCCTAGAGAGGGCAGAGACACCACCCTCGTGTCCTGGTATAGGCCAATCTCACTCCTCTCCTCGGATAACAAGACTACCTTTCTAGCAAAACTGATGGCAAGTAGAATACAGAGATCCTTACCGTCTCTGCTCAAAACACATCAGCTGTTCTTTGTGCAGGGAAAGCATTCAACGATTTTGTACGCCTAAAGCTGCTACGTAATGGCAACATAAGCCAATCCTCCCAAGTATATGTTGTTAGGGCTAGATGCTGAAAAGGCTTTGACAGGGTGGATTTGCCCCTTTTGAATGCTATATTTGCACAACGGCATTTGGACCAATTTTCACTTCGTTCATTCAATATATATAGGTCTCCCGTAATGAAAGATTTCATCAATGGCACTCTATCTGCCCCAAGGGATGTCCATTATCTCCTATATTGATTAATTTAGCTCTTGACCCTTTGCTAACACTCTTGTAACTTTCATCTGAGTTTGAAGGTAACACTATTGGCAATAAGAAAGTTAAAATCACTGAATTTGCAGATGACCTGCTTTTATATATTACTAGACCAAAACGCAGATGGTCAGCAATTCTGCACCTCTTAATACAGCATATTATGGTATCAGGCTATGCCATCAACTTAGAGAAATCGAATACTCTTTATTTACAAAAATGTATTATACCTAGCTGGAGCCATCAGCACCCGTTTGTGTGGTGTAAGGACTTAGGAGGGACTACTTCTAAAGACCTTTGAAAGCTTTACAGGTTTAACATTCCTCCCCTGTGGTGCTAGGTCAAGGAACAGCTACAAAGATGGGCTCACTTTGAGCTTTTATATATTGGTTGAATCAGTCTAATCAAGATGGTAGTTTTCCCCGAAAATCTGTATTTAATACAAATGCTAGCTCTAATCATGAAACAGACAGACCTAAAGGACATTTATAGAATTTTCTGCTATTTATTTGGGCAGGCCAGAGATCTAGACTGGCTATGTGTGTTCTTCAGCAACAAGTTAAACATAGGGGGCTTAATTTTCTGTTTAATTTTTGTTGTTCCTTGAATTGTATTGACCCCACGTAGTGTACTGTTGTTACCAGTATTTGTACCACCAATGTTTTACACAAACAAGCAAACAAAAAAACAGACCACTTGGTTTTCAAAAACAGAACTAACACATGTTTTTGGAATGAACAATGACATATTGTATAATGTATACAGCATAGTATCATAGATAGTATCATAGTATAGTATTGTATCATTGTATAGTGGACCCATACAGCATAATGATATATGCTTCACCTTCAACTGTTGCAAGCACATCTGTAATAAATTGTAGTAATACCTTATTTTAGATGGAATTATTTCCAAATCCTGAAGCTCAAACTGCAGCTTCTCTGATATCTCTTTCTTCGGACTTATCAAATGGCCATTTTCCTTCATTACCTGGAAAATAAAATTTGAAATATAGTTTTTCGAACAGATTTCAATATTCATGAATACCTACATTTGTGTATGCCTTCAATTAAAAAAATTAAAAATGTATTCCTATGTCTAACTGTTTAGGTTAGACATTAGTATGGGCCTTGGTTTAGGGTCTATGGAAACTTAGGTCTTTAGATATCAGGGAAAAAACAAACAGGGTGTGCAACAAATGTGCGTAGTAAAGTTATAGTAGTAGTAGTAGTACGTAGTAGAGTTATTAGGTACATAATTGAAGTGAAACAGTCACATAAAATAATATGAATAAGTCTTACCTTCTGTATAGGCTTTCTAAAAGTGCCACTATTAGCAAAAACAGCACTGTTCCCTGGGATCTGATCTGTATCCTTCTCAATACTCTTCATTTTACAGGAATCTAAGCAAAAGATTTTTATTTTAAGCCCCAATACAACTAAACAATCACATTAGGGTTCTTATGTGCTGTGCTATGTTTTAAGTTCAGTTACAAACAAAAGATTTTAGGAAATCACCTTTGGACAGTGCCACACTTGAGTTAGTGACAATTATTTGTGGATTGCACCCAATCATAAAACCATAAAATAGACAAGACAGACACAGCATAAAGATATTATTAGATGTTTACTTAGACTAATCAGAATGTTTTACATCACTCAAGTCAAAATTATGCATAGGAAGTAATCTCCTCCGCTTTTCAGATTTTGTTTTGGATAACCTTCTAAAGTTAGGAACTTTAGCTCTCATCCTACGCATAAAATGTTATCTCAGTTTCTTTAGGAGAAACAAAGTGACCAGAGACATTGGGCCTGAATTATTAAAGCTCTCCAAGGCTGGAGAGGATACACTTTCCACAGTTAAGCTGGGCGATCCCAAAAGTAATTTGCTATTTGTTAGCAAATGTTTTCAATCCTGGGCCAGATTGATTCTAGGTTTGCTGGATCACTCAGTTTCACTGACAAAAGTGTATCCTCTCCAGCCTTAGAGAGCCTTAATAAATCAGGACCACTAGGTCTAATTTATTAAAGCATCATTAAAGCATTCGCTATTAGTTGAAAAAGTTTTTAACTTTGGACCAGATCCATTCCAAGTTTACTGGATCAATCAGGTTCTTCCGTGATAGTCTATCTTCTCCATTCTTGGAGAGCTGTATTAAATCAGGCCCACTATATACCTTTTCAGCTGGATACCTTCTATTGCTGCCTGTGCTGCTTTACCATCTGCTGATATTCTTCTTCAGATCATCCCTATCAGCAGCAGGGGTGTAGTCTGCCCATTTCTGTAAGAATTTCTTTTAAACGCTCACTAGGCCAGTATGCTGGTGTATTAGTGCCTGCGATTCTAGTTAAATCCTTCTAGCTTTTTATTAAAGGAGATTATCTGCTGCCTGTAATCTGGCATGCTCTTTTGACTTCCTAACATCCTCACAGGTGTGTAACACTATCAACATTGGAAACAGAAGCATGGCAATGTACTGGACTTGTTTTATGGACCCTCAATTTGGTAGCAGCAAATAAAAAAGGCAGGAAAGTGAGTTCAGGGTTGCCATAAATGTTCAGGTTCATATTTTTATAATTTTTCTTTACATCATCCCTACATCACTATTCTTTGTCCCTGAAACTAGAACACTGCCATATTGCATTTGACTTATTATTGGATATTACTGGATATTTCCATTATTCTTACCGTATTACCAACCTTCTTCCAGTAATCAATACAATCAATGAGAATGTTGAGAAAACCGTCAATGCACTATGCTTTGGAAAAAAACTACACATGCTCAATCCAGTTTATCCTAAACCTATTGGCAATAAAATGACATCATACAGTAGATAGTATTAGTTAGTAGTAAATCACATGATCATTATCTCCCATCTCCCATCTCCCATTAGGCAATGCATTCAGAGACAAGGACAGGGACATAGTTACTTAGCCTTGGTGACATAGCTATTGTTATGTTTCTTTGCTCCCCACTGTTTGGTTTAAGTTGGTACAGTCTTCAGGTAGATCTCTGCCTCACCCTGTACTGGTAATTTCACTTTCCACTGCAGTGACCGGGCTAAATAGAACCATTAGGATTGATTTACTCAGGAAATATAGACTGCCAACTTAGCAAAAATGATTATACCAAGTTACTAAAGTTTGAAGTAATTTCTGTTTTTGTAAATGATCCTTAACCAAAGACCATACCGAGAGAATAATAAGATGGTATGATTTAGCAGGATTTGTAGGGATCATGACATATTTTATTTTTACTTGCCCCACACAAAAGGATACTGAAGAATCCAACCCAGCCTAACACATCTATATAGATACAGAGCCTTGGATTTATCTAAGTAGCATATCCCGATATAGATCCATATTGGGAGTTGTAAGATAGCTGGCAATCTATATTTTGGCCTGGCTTTGTACAGAAGCAGATCATCTACAAAAGCCGTGGTTTTATTTTATTGTGTCACAGATTCCTGCAGGACCAGGCGATCCGTGCCCATGTCTCTGGAGCAGCCCCTTTGCAGGAATCGTCCGCTGGTTACTTCCTGGTCTCAGTCATGTGATCCCCTGAGAGCTACCCCTTTACCCCAGAGAACCAGAATATTCTGCAGAATTATGAACACCACCTGAGCTGCCTCTGCTCCAGCACTCTCTTTAGTAGTTGGTTCTTTAAATTAAGTTATGGATGAATAGGAGACCCTGGAAAAAAAGGACTCCCTAACAAAAATGTGGTCAATCCTAGAAAAGGATGTGTGTGCCTTAGAGTAGCAAGCATAGTTTCTTTCAGTGGGATTCAGAAGTCTCCAAGCATCCACTAAAGAAAGCATAGATAACAAATCCAAGACCACCTAGACAAATCTGCTTTCCTCTAGCTGAACAAAAGAATTTGATACAGTAAATGTTTGTACCATATGGAACAACCACATTTCCCTCCTTTTTATAATAACAAATTAAGCCCCCTGCCTCTGAAGCCAGGCAAGCACAAGTAAAAGCCAGTAACAAGCAAAAGTCACTCACCCAGCCACAGGAGGGCACAGTAGGAAGAAGAGTTTCTAACCCTGAGAGTGAGGAGACCCCTGTAGGAGGAATCCTCTCCCAATATCCCATGAGCTTTTGATGGCGGAAGCTGTGTGTCTGTAATCTAATATGGCCACTGGATACCATGCAGCCGTACCTGTAGCTGCGACTTCAGTTGTTTTGTGGCCAGCAGGGAAGAAAAAGTACCCCACTGCAGTTCAACAGTAACAGTATTGGCGATCACACTGGAGGTACCAGGAGCCAATGTAAAATGCTGCGTCATCTGGGGCCACCCCGGATGTCAATCAGAAATGTATTAGTGTAGCATATGAGGATGAGACTACTCTGTTGTCCATCCACCAACTACACTGTCATTTTGTCTGCAAAAAGTACTGGCAAAGGCCTGCTTGACTTCCCCGAATTCTCCCCATTGCCTAGACCCTAAATGCAGCCAACAACTCCCTACTTCTCTGAGACGGAGAAACAGAAACTTACAGAAACAGTACTATCTGGGGTGTACTTACTCCAAACCTTATCTGTCACACCAACTCCATACGTGCACCACTACAGCAGCAGATCACCTATTATACTGTATGTTTCTAATTCCTATTGTTTTTAGCAAGAAATAAAAAAACTATTATAAGAGCAGGCAGAAATGGTCAGGAGCAAGCTCCTAACAATTAAGTACAATTTAACACGAACATAGTAAACAAGGCCAAAACGGAAGCCAACAGCATGGAAAGGCAATGTCCAGGTAACAAGGTCAAGGGTCATAAGTGGATAGGCTAAGAAAAAAGAAAGATTTTGATGTATAAGAAAGCTAGGGGCAATTCATGGGATTTTTTCTGCTCTGCCCACTTCTGACAAGCACCTCTAAATGGATTGTCTTGCCAAGAGGGTTGCAGAAGCACATGTTTATGTTAAGTAAACTGTTGACTCCTGACAGGCACTTTTGTTTATCTAATAATATACTGCCTTTGCAGTAAATCAGCACTTCTAAAACACCAAAACAACTCCCAAAAACATATTTGGGCAAAAGGTAATCAAGGCCAAGTTTGTTCACTGAAACTGTTTGTTTATTTAGTAACTTAGTCATATTTATTTTTTGTGCACAGGTAGGGAATTTGTATGAAAAAATTGATTCTGATCTTACGGCTTGGCACCAAGCCAACAACACTGCACCGAAATCCCAAATATTTTTTAGTTTTGACTGCTTCACCTCTGTGTGCTAATTCAGTTTTGGTCCTAGATAGACAAAGCCATCAGCTCTAAAGACAGCTTGGCAAACATAGCATGTATGCACAACAAAACACAAAAATAATATCACTGGATTACCTGATATTCTCTTATTTTTCTTAACACAATTCTTAAATCTTCTTGGGTTGTAATAAGAGCTGTTTTCAGGCTTTCTGTTTTTTCGCTTTCACTCTCTTAAAAAAAAAAAAAAAAAAGCATGGCCATTAGGTAATCAGACTTTTGATATAGATATATGTGGTAAACAGATAACAACAAACATGACATGTTTTACTTGCAGCGTACTCTACCCACCAGACTACAACAAAACTTTCATTAGTGACTGAAAATCCTATTGTACCCTTGAAATACCACTTCTACATATGAATACTATTATTTGGTTTTCTGTTTCCTTCCTCTCTTGCTCTATATTTGTAAAGCTCAAAACCAGTAGATGTAAAATTACACCATTTAAACCTTAAATGCAACATTAGCTTCAATGCTTCACAGACATCTCCTGTACAAAAACTGCTTGCTGACAATTTTACTTTTCCTGGGCTGCTCCTTTTTTATCATGGAGGCTCAGAATCACATATGAGCACTATCTAGGGCCACCTCAATGCAAATAACTCTTGTTTAAGAATTTCCAGAATTTATCAAGTGATCCACTAAATAAAGAAAATATTACATGTAATTACAAATGTTACTGTTAGGTAATGGAGTCACTATTACATTGAACAGGAACATGGATCCGACATAACAAGCACCCTTACAGGAGAAGAGAGCAGAATATTATGTCAAAATGACAATATTAAATGTACTCATGACCCTTCATTGTTCATTCCTGGGCTGGGGTTGGTTTAGCTTGAATTGTTGGACCTGCAGTTTATGCATTACAAATCTTTTAGCAGTTAAACAGTCCACATATATGAAGTTATAAAGGATAAACTGTGTGTTTGAAAGTTTATCCAAGGTTCTGCTTTAACATTTGCCTTGTCTACGATTGTCTATGTGAAAACACCCAAAATATATAGACAATTTTTGAACACACACATGGTAAGTTGGAAACTCACCGTTTGTATCCAGGTTTTTAATGAAGATCGGAGAAGTATGAACTGAGGGACTTTGTGTAAAGGCCTAAACAAATAAATATAATTATTTTCAAAAGGCTTTAAAAAACGGTCATTTTTGTGTAAAATAAATCCTTTTTAAATATAAATGAGTTACAATTAAATACACATATACTTTCTTCAATTTACTAACTGATAGACATGCCTTGATAGATGCAGGTTTTTGCAGCCTTGAGTCTCTGTGGAAAAGCATTGTCTGCTTTGCTCCTCTGGACACTGCAATTCTTTTAATTCGTCTTAGTAAAACAGTTTCAGTTCCCTCACAGGATTAGGATGATGTGCATTCATGATGATGTGCATTCATGATGATGTGCATTAAACAGCTTGGGCCAAAAAGAGTTAAAGTTCTTTTGTTGAAATGATCCCATGGTGATGAAAGTTTGTGGGTGTTAGCAACAATTGTCCCCCACTATATCATTGTTTACTTACACCCCTCTGTTCTAGAGATATTGGGGTTCGAGGTAGAGAAGTGGACAGGGTTGTGTAACAGGGCAGGCAGCTCCTTTCTCATGTTCTCATGATGCACAGTTTCTTTTACTGCTAATGTGAACTAAACCTTATTGTTACACTACAATAATCACACTATTACAAAACAAAACAAAACAAAACAAAACTACAAGGGATTATACTAACCTTCAATTCTGCAAGGCAGTCCGATCGCTAGGGGGTGTCTTTCATTTGGTCCCGCGTGGTCCCAGCATTCATCCCGGGGCCGGCTTTCTGGGCACCGACATCTTCTCTTCCTCTTCCTGTGTCACCTGACCAAGGCGCGAGATCGGGTGACGTAGGATAAAAGAAAAATTGTCCGATCTCACTGCGCATGCGCGAGATTGGCAAATTTTTCTTTTCACGCAAAAAACCTTCTTCTGCACATGCCCGAGATGCCCCGGAATGCGCAGAAGGAGCACCCAAGAGCCTCCCGGGATGCCTGACGTAGGTATCCCGGGAGGCTTTGCGCTCCCATTCATTCTCGACCGCCTAGGCCAGGGGTCGACAAACTTTTATGGCCACTAGGCCATTTCAGGAGTGGGCGGGAGAACACTGGGCTGGACTCTTAATCCCGCCCATCACCAGGGAACGCCCCCTAAAGTGAAATCCCTCTCCTCCGTATGCATTGCATTTACCTTCAGGGGGCGTTCCCTATTTATAGCGGAACAGCCAGGGGCCGTCAGGCCGGAATGAACTACCGGCTAGGCCGTATCTGGCCTAAAGGCTGGAATTTGCTGACCCCTAGCCTAGGCGATCGAGAATTAGTGGGTGGCGCTTCACCCTTTTTTTTTTTTAAAAACAAACACGCAGATTTTTTACTCTGCATAGGGTATGCTTTAAGAAAACATGAAACATTAGGAAGTTGGATCAAAATACATGGGCACTGGACAGTGGAGACATAATACAAAAGATATAAAAATCAGACATACTAATGGGGCAGGCAGTTGGAAGAAAGTATAGGGTGTAAGTAGAACACACAATAATAGGGGTTACTGGATATGGCATAAACAACTGGGAGCACTAAATTTGCTGTGTCCTGCCCTGCCCGCTTTTATTCGTGGGGAAAGCATTGTTAATACGCCCATAGCAGAAACACTCTACTGTAAGGGCTAAGAGCACTCTGAAAAGCCATGACAGGGGAAGGCTAGGATCCCCCGGGCAAAGCTCTCAGACACCTTCAGTAATCCAAAAGAAGACTAATAAATGCTTTCAAAGCAGTACACAGCTGTGGTTACATTATTCACACATATGATTCACTCACAGTGGTCAGCATTTCCATCATCTCTTTCATGTGGTCTTCAGCTTGTTGCTTTCGAGCTAATACAGCACCCTGTAGCATTTGTTCCTTACGCTGTAAACATTTTGTAAGCTCCTCTATTATCTCAGCATTGTCAGTGTCTGATTGTGCCAGAAAGCAAGTTGTCAACTCCTGTAATAACAAGGCAAATTTACTCCCTCATTTTCCAGGTTTTGAATAAATGTATAAATAATATATTAATAAAAATGATAAACAATATATCTGTTTAATTTGCATGTTCAAGTGAAAATCTGGAGAAGAAATGGTAAAGGTTGCATACAATAATTTTTGCATTTTATTAAACTGTAATATCCATATTTAATGCATAAATACCTTCCATGCATGATACTTTTTTAATATGTAATGAAAAACAATGAAAATGTCTTGACAAGATTCAGGGATATGTCGTTCAGCTCATCCCAGCAGTACTCCTACACAAAGATTTAGCAGAACCACGCAAGCCCATCTGCTCCAAATGATCAGTACATAACATCCTTTTTTCACTTTTTTAATGCACATCAGTGCTTCCAGTTTTTCTTTTACCTCAGACTCATTTTCCTTCTCTTGAAGAGATTTCTGCAACTGCAGTATTACTGACTCTTTCTCACTTAGAGAGCATCTGTACTTTTCTTCTGTCTCCTGCTTTAACCACTGCAGATCCTTGTAAGCAGCAGATATCTGTTCCAGTTCCAAATCCTTGGCTTTCACAAGGTTGTCCAAACTCTGAAATAAATTTTAGAGACATAAAAAATATATACAATCAGCATATTGGAAAATCCATTTCACATTTTGTATCACTAAAAAGCTACCAAAACAACCTAATTATTTCAATTCCTAATATTGCTGAGTAATAAAGTAACTGAACCTTTCAGCAAAGCCCCCTACAATTAAAATGTAATTGCACTGTCATTTTTTAATTTTAGGATTACCTATCTTCAACCCTTCCTCTACCACAACTGTTTAATAATCACTTGTCGCCAAGTGATTGCACACAATAGTTTTTGTAAATCTCCTGAGCCACTGTTTTCAACTGTGAATCTTACACTGGTGCACAATGGCACAAGATACAGTGATAAACGCAGGGGCTAAACTGATTAGTCCCTGGGTTGATTATCCTGCCACAGAGCCCTGTACAGCCTCACTCCTCCTTGCAATCACTGCAATATTAATAACACTGATTTTAAAAAGCGCTAACAGTTCTATTTTTAAAATAGGGAACCAAACATTTCTCTTGTGAGAATCAACTACTGCCATTAAAAACCATAAATATTGAAGATTCCTACAAAAGAATATTTGAGGGAATGTCAGATTCCCTGTTTTATAAATAGAGCCCTAAAAGTGGATAAAGCTCAAACCATGAAACTACTCAAACTTTGAATATACATACATAATAGGAATACAAAAACAATAACAAGAACTTTTGCACAAAGATCTCAACATACATATCTAACACATTTTTTAAATAAAATTAGAAAAGTAAAAAAAAAATTACATTTATTGTTTCTTCATTCCCAGAAAGAATGTTAGTCAGTCTTTCTATGTCCTGCTCTCTCTCCCGTATAACCCGTTTCAGCTGTTGTACCTCATTCTCTTTGTCTTCAAGAGCAAAGAATTTGCTTTCAACTGCCAGCTGTTTCATATTTTTTAAAAAGAAGGATAGTAAATAAAATAAATTAAATTTAGGTCAATCAATGCAATCACACACAAATACAGCCAGTATACAAACATTCAGAAGTGTAAATGTTAGCCTCATTCACAATATGGTGAAACTAGTAAAATATAATTTCTGGAGCACATGGTTACATGCACAAGTGATTATGGTGCCATTCATTTTAAATGGCAGCTCATTGCAGAATCGCAGTGCACTGCAACAAATGTGGATTCTGGAACACCAGAATGCTCACATTGAGTGATAATAGTATTGTAGTGTGCTGCTCAAAAAAGTGAAAGTCCCTTAAAATATCAATTGTGTTCTGGCAACTGATCACAAATTCAGCCTGATTTATTAAAGCTCTCCAAAACTGAAGAAGTTAGACTATCATGGGAGAACCTTGGTTATTAAAAAAACATGAATGGAACTGGTCTAATAATAAATCATTTGCCAACCAATTGCAAATAATTTTAAAGAAATCCATTCTTACCATGTTCTCCCATGATTGTCTATCTTCCCCAGTCCTGGGGAGTTTTAGTAAATCAGACTTATTATATGCATACAGTAACAAGTTGAAACTCTGATTCCGGCCTTACATATGTAAGAAAATGCTACCCCCTAGGTTAACTAATTATCATAAAACTGCAAGAACACCAAAATGTAAATATAATGCAAGTTACATCATCTACAAGGACAGGTGGTACATACAGTTTCTAAGTTTCTAGTTCACCAATTCAGATTCCTAAATCACCTCTTTGCCTCCAGCCTTCTCAATGGACTGTGAATGGCACCTATGTCATGGAATGACTAGAAGTAGTGTTTGAATTTTCATAATGGTTTGATAAAATAATAAAAGATACAGAAAACAAAAAATATACGCTTTTATAAGTAAATTTATCTAGAAATCCTACAATTGTTGGACCCTACTTCCCAGCTAATAAAACAACCAAGAATGATAAACCAATGGCCCTTTTAGCCATGTAACCTGACAAATTTGATAAGCCATTTTTCTGAACAGTGTGCTAGGCAGACAATTTAAAACAATAAAAGGTATATGCATTTAGAGCAATATTTGAAAGTTCAGATCTGTTGGCATGCAGGCTAAAATGGTTTATTCATACTAGACTAAATCCTGTTTTTATATAAAGTGATACCTGGTAAAAAAAAAATGTTATTTATCTCTTTCACATTCAAGAACAACAACTTAGATAAATAGCAATCATGGGTGAGCAGTATAACTCCCACTGCAGGTAGGTTCATGATATAAAGGAAGCATAACCACCCATCAACAAAATAGACAACATCCTAAAATTAGTAAAGTGATACTAGCCAAATATACTGTGGTACTGGGCAGTAGCATTAGAACAAAAACAACTGGTAAAACAACCACATAAAAAACTAGAGGATGACATGAATTGGGTTAAAGGTTCTGGTCATTTATGGAGGCTAACACTAGTCTGAATAGATAGAGTGTAGCAGTATTTATTGCTTGGTTAATGTTTCAATTGATCAGTACACTGGGTCTATAAAGGAATCAGCATAGTAGGATTTACTTTTTGGTTTCATCTCTTCCAAGAAAACCATTTCTTTAAAGTTGATTTGGACTTTTAATAGAAGTACTAGGGTGTCCTAGTTACTTTATTTTTTTTGAACATCTTAAAATGCAGTTTAGGAGCAAAGACCCTATAGAATGATATGGTGGTAGATGCACTTTTTTCACATGATGTTTGTGCCAGTGTTTATCAAATACAAATTTGCAATGCACACAAACACAATATAATACCCACTGTAAGATAATAAAGTAAGATTTATTCAAATAAATAGACACCAAAACATGTCTAATCTAAAAATTGTGATCACCTGTGAAATGGCTAGAAACTATAGTACCCATAATTGACAAAGCTTTATAGCACATCAATTTTGAGTAAGAAAGGTGCTCTGAATTATTGCTTCACTCTGGAATAAGTGACAATAACTAATATGTGTGGCAGATCTGTACTTGATCGGTTTACTTTTATTTTGTCATCTGACAGCCGTCTCATATTGAGGCGAGTTGTTGTGCTATTGAGCTCCTGGAGAAAGGGAGGCACCACTTCTGCCACTTGTAGAACTGATTGGGTGACTTTACAGCCCTATTTACTTTTACATTTTTTTACATAAAAAAATTATTTACTTTTAGTAAGTTTTTACCCTTCAGAAAACAAACTTTAGAAATGTAAAACCATTGCAGAAAATAGCTCGTTTGGACCCCTTGATTGCCATGATGCCTGGGGAAAGTCATTGTTAGTCAAAAGGTAAATCAAGGTATTGGTAGTGCTTGTGGAGCCACAGCCCAGACTGCTGTATAGAAAGTCCATATTGATGGCAATTATAGTTTTCTTAATGTGCTGTGTATCTCACTGCATTCTGGATCACTAATCATATTAAAACATTGATGGCGGAATTCATTTGGTGGCTTGAAAAAAATGTTTGTAAATTATGCATTCTGTGTGTAAGGGTCAGCAAGAAGGAAGCTACGCCATGAACAGCAGGTTTAGTCTAGGATCACAAGTTTACAGACCTAAGAAGAGAAGGAAGAAGGATAGAATGATGCAGAACCTGGGTGACTCAACAAATCTGCAATGGATCCTGGTTCTCCTGTGATATTCTATCTTCTCCAGTCTTGGAGAGCTTTAATAAATCAGTCCTTATATCTATAAAAAATTGAACTACTCAGCTGGTAGGCTACACTCCCTGTATACATCGCAAGGTTTCATTCAGAATAGCGCTTACCATTTAGCAAATAAAAAATGATAATGAAATTGTAAATTACTGCAGAAAAATGTTTTTTTTTTCCAAATTTTTGCCTTTAACCTAAGGCATTACCTCTAAGGCATTATCTCGGTCTCTGATTCTCTGCCGTAATTTTTCCAGTGTATGTTCATTACCATCTGGAATTTCTTTGCTCTGTTTATAACTTAAGACATCCATGTATTCCTATGCGAAGGAAGAATGACAGAATTATTCAAAACTCATCAGCTGGTTAGGGGTTAGGATAAAATTGTATATGTAGAAATAAAATTAAAAAAAGTGGCACATAAACAATCATAAATATAGAAGGCTAACTGTTAAGGCTAAACTGAAGATACAAATATGAAATTTCTTAGATAAAAATATCTAAAATTCTTGGAGCGATTACTCAAGAAAAATTAGGTGTTTTAAAAGTGCCTATTAGTTTTCTAAAAGTAGAGAACTATAAAGTATAGAAAATTTTTATACTTTTTTTTATATAATATATATATGGGACATCTAGTTTGTAAAAGCACTGTGGAACATAAATGAGTTTTTTATTATTAAACTATTTGTTTTCCCCATTTTTCCATCCTCTTAAATCTCAGTATTGCTGATCTTCTACAAACAGTTGCTGTCTACAAGCAATTCCCAGATGGCGGCAAAATGAACCATGGCTTCATATTTTGAGTTGAAATTACCATTTTGGCACAATATTACGTAAGTGCCTTAACAGGGCAAGGTAGAGTAGAGGGCAAGGTAGTGTCACCACAAAATATTTTAATAAAATCTACAGATTTAAACTATGTATGCATAGCCCTATTTGTACATGAAAAATTGTACCAGAAACTCTGTCTTGTTTTAATTGCTGTCCATGACTTGGTTCGGTCATGGACAATCTTCTGATAGTGAGACCAGTTCCAGTTTAAAGTGTATAAACAGAAATTACCATTTTGGAGATTTTCTTATACTTCTGATTTCTGGTTTAGGAAAAAAAAAGTAAAAAGAAATCTTTCCAATGGGGCACACAAAATACAGGGCAGAAATTTTAACCTTTTTCTCAAACCTTATTTTATCAAATCTAAAACAAAATGACTATAAATACACCATACAAAGCACTGAAGTTGATTTTTACAATCACAATACAATAATTTTTACAATTACAATACCATAATAAATCTGATATGAGATTTTAACGATTGAGTTTACTTATACTTTAGATTGTTTACTCACTTGTAACATCTGGTCTTTCTTTACCAGAGTTTCCTTTAGTTTTTGGATGCTTTGTTCCTGAGCTGCTAGTTTTGTACATTTCTCTTCTTCTACATGCTTATGGTGTTGGTTCTTCTCCTGCAGTTCTCTTTGTATTTTACGCAAAGCTCTATGCAGTTCCTGGCAAAAAAAGGTGATCTTTTTTATTTTGAAAGGTAATCCATAGTTGAAAAAATACAAATATACAAAATATTAAACAAAAGTCCACTTTACCACATATCTAATTAACCTCCCTAGCGGTAACCCCGAGAGTGACTCGGGGTAGAAAAAAGTTGCTACAAGTGGTAACCCCGAGTCACTCTCGGGGTTGGAACACCTAGGGAAGGTTAGTAAATAGAGCGCTTACTTGATCCGCCCGGGTCCCGTGCCGTCTAGCGCCGTGATCTCCGTCTTCTTTCTTCTTCCTGCTTCTGCATCCGATGAGTCACCGGGGGAGTTCCCGGTGACGTCGGTGCGTGTGTACTGGCGGGAAATTCAAAATCTATTTGTATTGCTTTCAATACAAAATAACTGTATTGAATGCAATACATTGGATTTTTATGTGTAAAAGCAGTACATTGTTTTCAAGAACATTTATTTTACAGTATATATAATAGTATAAGTATAATGTGTATTTTTTTTTTTCTTAAATAATTTTTTTTTTTTTAAATTAAATTGTTTTCTTTTTTTTTAAATATATAGATTTTTAAATTTATTCAATTTATTGTTTTTAAATGATTTTGTGTTTCAAACTTTATTATACTATTTAATTTACTATTTGTGTTTCAAACTTTATTATACTATTATGATATACTGTAAAATACATTTTCATGAAAAACAATGTACCGCTTTTAGACATATAAAACCGGAAAGAAATGAACCGCTAGGGAGGTTAAAAAAAAGGTACTGGTATATTCATCATACAGATTAAAATATGATGGTGTAAGGTGTAGGAGTGAACCTATATAGGTGAAATAACCAATAAGGTGTCACATTATACATGATACTTATGGGTTATTAGACCCATATAGGTTTACTCATATAGGCTACATCCCTTTAGCACCACTTTTCAGTGACGTGTTATATGGTATGAACTGCTATGTGGGTGTTCCCGGTAACTTAAGCATCAGATTATCTGATCTTAACAAGGACTCCTTCCCTATACAGCTAAACTAAATAAAGTAACAAGAAAAACAGCTGTATCCTGCCAAACCTATGTGACAAAGGGTCAGTAGAAGGCATAGTCAAGGAAAGATGCCTAAAAAGTATTTCCAGGGGTAACTGGACAAACAAGCACTCTAGTTAAAGAAGACCTACAGGTGCAGGAAGATTCAAGTAAAGTGGATGAGGTATTTAATCAGAACAGGCAGGAATCATGGTATATTGAAGCAAATTGTCAAGCAAATGTTTCAAGCATTTTATCACCAATATCTGTAGGTTACTGTTTAAGTGAAGATCTAACTTTGCCCGTTGAAATGTTTATAAAAAGCCTAACTTTTCACAAAGTTTACTTTTTTCAAAAGCTTTTTGAAAAAGGAGATGCAGCCACTGGGTTGCACTGGTCCTTCTACTGGCAACCACCTAACATTGACTACATTTCTAAATATGGTGCAAGCCTCAGTATTAAAACAATATGAAGACTATGAAATGTTTAGTAACTTTAAAGTACAATTGAATGAATAGGTCTTGCTCACCTAATCAGCCATTCTCCAATCCATTTCAGCTATAAATTGGCATTTCTAACTATCTATCATTTCTTTCTATCTACTTGCAAATCAGGGCAGGGTCTTGTAATGTGATGTTTTTGAGGCACTTGATCTCATGTACACTTAGGCTGCTCCTAAAGCAAACCTTTAAGGGCAAACGAAAAATTTCCTTTTCAACCACTTTTCAATGCTCCTACAACACAAATGGCTTGAAAAAGATAGTGGACACCACCACCCAAAAACAGAAAAAAAACATAACCTTCAGCCTCCAATGCTTCCTGGTAAAACTGGTGTTGCCACTGTGTCCTCCAGAAAGAGTTGGAAACCTACAATTTTACAAGAATACACTATTGTGATGGACTGGCATGCATTCCCACAAGAATTTAAGCTTCCAGCTTTTTCCATAAGGCACAATGTTACAATCACCATGTAGAACTACCCAAGGGAAAAATACTTTTTACTTTTGTTCATTCAATGGCAAGGGTTAGATCTTGACCACTGGGATGTCCCAAAACAATGATAACCACTTTGCCTAGAAATACTAGGACATACCACCGGTAAGTACTTAAAGAATTTTATGGCCAAAACTAGAATCTGAAAATGTTATGGTATCAGCTTTATCGAAGCGCACTACCATGGCAGAATAAACCATGACTGGGAACAGATGTTTCAGGCCTACAGGACACTATAGGTGTACAGACCAATAAAATTGTTACAGCCAAATTGCCCTAAGGTCCAGAACAAGAGTTCTTAAGCTTTCTTTACGGGGCAATGGGACCTGAAGTAAAAAAAGGTTCATGCCCCCCACCCCCTCCCCAACTGGAAAGGTTGACATCCATCATCTAATATCTAATACTAATACTAATATCGGAAATAATATCGGTACTAATATCGGAAAACAGAGCCACCAGACCAAAGACATTCTGGCCATAGAAACTTTCAGGCCTGCACCTTGCTACACTTATGCCCTTGTTTCCTCTTCACTACCAGAGACAGACTGTTGTGTTACCGGACACAAGAGACTCTAGTACATCAGGTTCCATTTCTAGGTCTTTTAAGGGCTCAGGACAGGACACCTACTGTGTGATAATGCATTATCAAAGTGTGAAGCAAAAATGTCTATTATAGAAAGGGGAGACAAAGCAGTGCTGGGATCCACAAATAGTTTAATCTAGTAAACTACAGGAACTGCAAGCACAAGATAATTCCTTCCATGGAAGCTATGTATGTGTGTGGCTGAGAGTAGTGTGTGTTGTCTTTAACATGTATCAGCATCACTTTAGGGCTCCTGCCTATGTTTATTGAACAAAATAAAAAGGCAGAACAAACAAAATGATCTTTCCTTGGAAGTGTGGTGTAAGCAACACAAAAGTCCTTTAAATCAAAAGAATACCCTCCTGGCTAGTAAAGAAAACAAACAAACAGCTGAATCTGGCATTCTAGCCAGCACCTTTCCTTTCACAGGCACAGGTAGTCTAGCTCACACATTCATAGGGGCTGCTGCTTAGCACTTGCTGTGCTATATACGCCTATAAGCCTCAGGAAATAGTGGAACATGGAACTGGAAATCTGCCTCACCCAACTCTTGCAGATTCCCAGTGAAACCAGCCCCTGGACAAAAATTATAAACAACCAGCAGAGAAAGCTAGAGCTTCCCTGCAACAAATCTCTGCTGGTTTCACTTCAGTAGTAAAACCTGAGAAGCCCCGGTCCCACATAACATCCATCCAGGACTTTTACCAGTAACACAGGTGCCCTTTCTGTCCATGTGTTACAATGAGTTATAAAGGACCTCATTGTTACTACAAAATGTAGCACTTTCTTTTGTCATTGTTCTTTTTAGTTCTGCTTTTTATTCAACAACATTTCTAAGCTGTCTTGTAGTAAATAATTTTTTGCAAAGATCGACTAAGCTAGCTAAAATTATGCAACAGGATTCAGTATTTTGCTTAAAACTTTTTTTACGTTTGGACTTGCTGGTGCCTAATCACATTATCAATAAGGCCAAAAGTACCCATTGAAAGATAACAGTACATTGACATTACAGCAGTGACTTATTTAATCTGGAGGTACCTGGTTATGATTCCATGTAGTTTCCTTTTGCTGTTTTCCTTCCAATAACTGAACTTCTAGCAGCTGTTGAAACCTCTTTGCATCAGTTAGTTGATGTTCTTTCTGTGTGAGTGCCATTTGTTTTTTTTGAAGTTCCATCTGAGTCAAAAGCAATGTGTTCTGCAGGTCTAAAAAGTCCGCCTGTGTTGGCATTACCTGAAAAAACTAAATTCAAAAATATCCTTTTCAAACTGGATTTCTTAGTAGTACAGCTTTACACATAAAGGCTTTAAAGTAGGTCTAGATTCTATATATAAAATATCACATAAACTTTAACATGTTAATGTAATTCTAGAAATGTTTACAAACTATTAGATCAAATCCTTTATTATAGGTAAACTAAAGCTTGCACAGCCTCCTGTCCAACATACTCCTTTTGAACACTCTTGCAAATCTTCTAACAGTGCCAAGGGTAGGATACTCTCTTTGATACCTTTTTTGTGTTGTGCTAGTCTGTGCCTACTCTGTCTGGGAATGTGTCCTGAGTCCTTCTCTGTTCAGGGCATGGATCCAATACTCTGACAATGAGACTTATTTGTTATACCTCTCCAATGCTTGAGAGGATACACTTTCATCAGTGAACCTGGCTGATCCAGGAAATCTGGAATGAATTTGTTCCAGGATTAAAAATATTTGCTAACAAATAGCAAATTATTTTTAGGAAATCCATTTCAAGTTTGCTGGATCACCCAGGTTTACTGATGAACGTGTATCCTCTCCGGCCTTGGAGAGCTTTAATAAATCAGGGCCAATAAATCAGGGCTGCATGGTTCTGCTCCATTTGCTGTGTGCAGTAAGTGGTGTGGCTCCACAATCTGAGAACAGTTAGAGTAAAGGGGGGCAATTGGAGATAATTACGAGAAAATTGTAAATTTTTCAAATTTAGGCTATCAGTCAAAAATAATCACCAGGACAAATAGGACAATGCATCCTATTAGCTGAGCAAAAGATAGCAATAAAATATGACAGGCTGTAAGTTTTAGCTTCATCCTAAAGTAAACAGTTTTGCGTTAAGATATATTTTGAGAGCAAAGGGTAAATTATCTTGTTTTTACAAAAAACAGCTTCCCTTCTGCTTCTAGCTTGCTAATAATAAATTTTTTATAATATACTATTTTTATTATATTCAACCCAATTTTAAGGTGAAATATTAAAGCTGTCTAGATAAAGAATGATTTGATTTGCATTGATTACATTTCATGCTTTATGAAATGTTTTAAGTCAGGGGTGTCAAACTCTGGCCCGCGGTCAAACCTGGACCTCAACGTCCTTTTTTTGGCCCCCAAAGTAATCCTAAATATGAAACACCATGACAAGTACAAGGACCTAAACATGGGGAAAAAGCCCCAGAAAGTAGAAGAGATGAAAAGAATTTTGGTTTCACAGCAGACTATGTTCACAAAAGTCATATCACAAAGCGAGGCTGCTGTAAAGGCTAGTTTTATTGTGGCAGCAGAGATTGCAAAATCAGCACGGCCCTTTTTTGAGGGAGTTTGTTAAAAACTGCATGATCAAAGATTGCAAAAGCAAGCATTTTTTATTGTGAGCCTCAGCAGAAACACAATAGCTGATCTACATGAACAGCTGATGGAAAAGGGTAAAGATTTCATTGCATTCTCCCTTGCTGTGGATGCGAGCAGTGAATCATCTGATACTGCCCAGCTGGCAGTCTTCATCCGTGGAGTGGACTCAAATCTGTGCGGTACAGAGGAACTTTTGGGATTAAAATCAATGCATGGCACAACCACAGCAAAAGAAATCTTTGAAGTGGTTTCCAAATGTGTAACTCCAATGAGGCTACCTTGGGATAAACTTGTGGGACTAACGACAGATGGTGCACCTGCTATGTCCAGTCAAATGAGTGGATTGTTGGCCAGGATTCGGGAGAAGATGCGGGGGGAGATCTGTGCAGGTGAGCTAACTGTTTATCACCGCATAATACATTAAGAATCGTTGTGTGGCAAAGCCCCGAAGATGGAACATGTTATGAGCACCATAACACTAGTAGTTAACTTTATAAGAGCTAAAGGTTGGAATCATTGCCAGTTCAAGTATTTTTTGGTTGTGTTGTTCAGAATACGCAGACGTGCCGTATCACACAGAGGTGAGATACTGAACAGATGTTTCCAGCTGCGTGAGGAAATTTGTCAGTTTCTAGAAAGCAAAGGGAAAGACACAGCACAGCTCCGGGATAAAGAGTTTCTGTCTGAGCTGGCATTTCTCTGTGACATCACAAGTCATATCAATGTTTTGAACCTGTAGCTTTAGGGGCAGGGCCATGTCATCACAGACATGTACGCTGCAGTGTGGGCTTTTAAAATAAAATTGTGTTTGTGGGAGACTCAGATGCTGCAAGGAAATCTGGGCCATTTTCCTTGCTGCCAAACCATAAAAATAGAGATCTCTACCGCCGCATTCCCAAGTGCACAATTTGCGGAAAAACTTGGCGTACTCAGTGCCGAGTATACCGGGCGATTTGCCGACTTTGATGCCCAGAGATCCAGGTTTGAACTGCTTAGTAATCGGTTTGCAGTTGACGTGAGGAGCGCTTACTGATCTCCAGTGTAGTGACACGCTGAATTCAAAGTATGACGCTGTGGGCGCTGCACAATTTACACGTTACATCCCTGACACAATGCCCCTGCTCCATACCCAAGCTTCTCAACTGCTCTCTATGTTCAGCAGCAGCACATATCTGTGTGAGCAACTATTCTCCAAGATGAAGATGAACAAAACATTGCACAGGAATCGTCTTACTGATGAACACCTTCACTCAATCCTGAGGATTTCCTCAGCTCAAAGTCTAACCCCAAACATTGATGAACTAGCATCCAAGAAGAGATGCTAGGTATCTGCCTTGGACCTTGAATAAATGTTTTCTTTATGTACTTTTCCTTGCTACTCCAAGGCATGGACTGGATTGAATGGGTGGGATTTTCATAGAAATTTTTATTATTATTGTTAACCTGTGCAAAAAGAGTTACCATTGAAATTTAACTCCGAAGGCTACAAATAGAAAAAGGTAAAAGAGAGAAAATAAAAAAACTTTCTAATTTTTTTCAATAAATTTTAAGGTTGGCATGCAACTTTGTCTAAGGCTTCTTAGAGTATAGCAAGTTTTGGTCACCTGTCACCAAAAATTTGTTGTTAAAAGTCATGATTTAACAAAATCATTTAGCAGCTAAATGAGCTTTGACTATGATACACAAAATGGGAAAGCCAAATCTGAAATGTCCTAGCCTTACATAAAACACAATATGTATTTTGCACACAGTGAGACACAGCAGCATGTTAAAGTATAAAAGTTACTCACCTGTAAGTGCTCATTTTGACTTTTCAGAAGCATATCTTGCAGTTTAGTAATAGTATCTTCATGATTGCCTACTGTTTGATACAATTCTACCACCTGAAAGATAACAGTAATAAAGGTTTATACACAAGTTGTACAGGAACTTTTTTAAAAAATGATACATCGTAAGCTTCGTAGGGGCCAGAGCAATTTCTAAATTCCAGCTTTTTTAATCATAATACAAATGTAATTTTAGGGAAGAAAAATGCTTTGATTTGGCATTAAAGTTTTAAAAACAATAATTTCAATGCAAATTTAAGAAAAAAAGTCATTCATTTCAACTCTAACAAGTGTTACTGTAGATAAAAGGTGCAACTTTTATTATGTGATTTGTACTGTGCATAAGGATGGTAAAATTACATCTCCAGTACTATGCACATTGAAGTTATAAATAAAGAACAATACCATTTTAAACAAAATGCTACAAAAGTGGTAATTTCACTACCAGCATTCACAAAGCTTGTGAAGAAGAAATAGCATATAACAATGTAGTCAAGCCAGGGACTGTGGCCACAAAGCTGACATCAATTTTAGTGTCTGTGTCAGAGTTGTCCCCAGATCGTTTTCAGGCAGGACTGCTGGGAATTTGTTCCTGGAATTAAAAGTATAGAACAAAATTGCACTTACCATTAGGGATCTCTAGACAACTTTAACAAATGTATTTTCGTTATTCAACCACAGATACACCTGAAAACAGGACTGGCTTTTATGGGATAGTATGGCTATATTCAGAATAGTAGTTTTTGCAAGTGATTTTGAACAGTTTTACCACGTAAAATTGTTTGCAAGAAACACTTAACATTGGATCGAATAGGTCTGTTTATTATCCTATGTGTTAGGCAGGAGCAATGCTAAGTGTTTTTTTTTTGGACGCTCAAAGCAGCGTCCAGGAGCGGTTTGCAGCAAATGCTTAGACAGGTGTTTGCAAATGCCTGTGTAGGAATTTTTAGGCATCTAATGCCTAAGTTAAGCAGGAAAAACAAAACACTGGGGTCCTCTTCACAATTATGAAACCAGACCCTTCAATAGGCAACTTAAATTCAATCAATATTCAGGTTTTTGTCACACAGTGTGCTTTAAAAGTAGCAGAAAGTTAGACAGAACCTGCCTCAATTCTTAGCTGAAGGTGGTCCAGGAAGATTACAAAAAAAAGTGCAGAGACTGGGTCTAAAATAAGGTATGCACAGATAACAGACAGGAGTTTAAAAAATATATAAATGATAAGGGTGAACTAGAACAGGCAAAGCAAACTTCAGCTTTAAATTCCTCTTTGGCAAGTAAAAGTGCCATAAGCAACACATTGATAACAATCATCTGCAAGCAGAATAGAATGGGGTAAATTTTTATTTCAGTATAAACAAAATTACCTCTTGATCTTTTCTCTGAAGAGTCTCCCTTAAACACTGCAACATACGTTCTTGTTCTTGTACTACCTCTTGAACACTGTCCTTGTTGACAGTCAATTGTCGCTGTGCATCCTGCATCATCTTAGAAAAAAAAACGACTAAAAATCCTATATCTTTTAAAGCAAAAAATGAAAAGAACAATAGATCAAAAGGGCTGACAAAACTTGGCCATTGAGCTTTTAGCTATCGCCATTGGAAGTAAACCCAGAAGTACAAGGCCGTAGCATGAAAGGACAATAATACAAACCCTTTCTATTTGAAAACTTTTTTTCACACTAGATAGACTTCAGCTCTTGAAGCCTACAAACCAGTAACATTATATGTTCATTAAACATTATCCTACACAGGCCTTCCCTATGTAGCCTTAATACTCTTGCACATTCCATTGGGAAATCCATCCATCTACCATACCTAGGGATATATTTACCTCTTGTTATGAAACATTTTACTTGACCTTCCTCTTCTGACTTTATACATTGGTTCACCAGGTTCACCCAAGCTAGCCTATCTTCTCCTGTCTTAGAGAGCTTGAATAAATCGGGTTCACTCTCTCACAGAATTGTATAAGAAATATCAAATCTCAAGGCTTAGGCATATTGCTACCTTCAAATATCCCATATATTTCCGAAATAAATGTTTTTTGGGGGTAAACACCAAGCCCCATATAAACCAGACATCAGACTAGGCCTGGTGAAGACCTTTCTTTTCTTTCTCATACTTTGCTCAATTATTGGTCTATCATATTAAGCCCAAAAACCCTCTATGGGTGGCTTTAAAAGCCCTAGAGTACATTCAGGCAGATGTACACAAAATCAAAAGCTCATACTGACAAAGTTTGGATATCTTTATTGCAAATGCTACAAATCTACCGCTCTATTCTCCCCTATAGGGCCAAAGGAGTTTCTTGGTTAACTCACCATCCCCGAAATGAAGCTGGCTAGCAAAACTGTTAACGATGTTGGAGACCCTCATGGTCCTAAATCTTCCTAAAAAACAGTGCACCAGGTCTTGACAGATTCTCCAGTGCTTACTATTGGATGTTCAGGCTGAACCTGGCCCCCCACTTTGTCGACTTTTTCAATGCTCTTGGCGAAGGATACCTAAACCTAGCAAAGATTACTCCTCAGTAGCTAATTACTGTCCTATCTCTCTCATCAATTGCGATCTCAAGATCATAACCATGATTTTGTCATGTCATCTGAACTCCTTTAGGTCGGTTTCATACTGAACTTCCAAGCACCAGACCAAACCAGGTTTCTAGCACAACAAAGGCCATGCTTGCTATCAATATATCTCCAAAAAAGCCTTTGATGGCTTTTCCTGGGGTTACCTTTTTTACATAATAAAAACATGAACTTTGGCAGCACCTCCTTGCAGTTGTTGGCCATACTATATGCTACACCCGAGGCTTGTGTCTCTTTAGGGGTTTTCTTTCAGAAAAGAACCCAAACAAATGAATGGGGCAATAGACATGGCTGCCTCCTCTCCCCACTGACGTTTGCTCTGGTGAATGCCATTCAGAGGTGTCCCAACATCAGATGTATCTGGGGTGGTGAGGTAGAACAGGTCATATCTGGAGATCAAGCTGTCTCCCAATCCCCATGCTGGATCAAGCTATCTATGGCCCCTTCTTAAAACATTTTTGTTGACCTTGATGACAGAGAAATCACCCTGATATACAGTATGCTCATCCTGTTTCCCTTTTGCTCTACTTTGCGGCAGTCATGATTTTCCACCAGGAATGCCATTCTGGCAATTCCACTGGTGGCTAAAAACTGATTTTTTTTTTACGATAGAAAATCTACTCCTCCTTAGGTTCATTCAAAGTATTGACCACTTTATACAATCCAAAGAAATGCCCCCTCATCCTATCGCTATCCCCAACTCCATTGCTTTCTCCACTCTAAGATGGCCCATGGTTCTCCCCCATACACCAGGACTTTCTTCGGGAATTCATTCAAATCCTTTGCAGACTCCACGTCTTCTTTGCTTAGTTGTCAACCAAACTCAATTGGATAATGATAAAGAACAAACTTACATGCACGCTCAAAGACCCCCCCCCCCCAATGCATTTGAGCCCACCTGGAATCTGTGGATCGAGGGGGCTCAGGGCCCTTCCCGATGTGGTTTCTTTCCCCCTTGATCCCTCCCTGTGAGCCCCCCTGGTTTACTGCTTGTTCTCCTATACGGGTATTTTGTATTTTCATAGCATTGCATTGCACTAGGTGAATTGCACTGTTTGTACTTTTCTTATGATGTAATTGGAAATGATGTATTGATCCTGCATCCACTCCCCCATCTATTTTTTTCTTAGAATAAAAATATTGAAACAAAAGCCAAAGAGTCACATTTATTAGCTTTTGAACATATATTTTGGATTCCCTCTAATTCCTTTAAATAGATAACCAATTTGATTATTTGTTACTCTAAATCAATCTTGAACAAAGCAAAATATAGCAGTATAATCTCTTCTTGTAATTCACTCAATACCTTGATTTATGACTTAAACCCCCATGGTTCAGAAAGCCTGTCCGGTTTATCTGTTGGGTCTCCTATAAGCTTTATAAATTAGTGATGATTAGTGGTGTTAGCAGTCTTGATTGCCAGGCAACTAAAAATAAAGCTCCCTCCCACCAGAATACTTAAAATGTTAGAAAAAGTGTTTCATAAACTAACAAAAACATATATTCCCTCCAAAAATCAAGCCTTTTAAATACACTTACAAATCCCCCCCCCTCCATCTAGGGAAAACAAATCTATATGAGTTATTACTTACTTAGCTGAGTTGGCTAAACCCCCAACCCCTATATCACATATTTTGGAAAATGACTGGAAACAAATTTAGAAAACTATATGAAATTGCAGCCTAGGCAGGATTACACTGAGAATGTACACGGTATTCCAGTTTCAGTATATTCATAAAATATGCAAAATAAATACTCCAGACCACACCATTTTTTCTCAAATGCATCAGTAAAAAATTGAACATAGGACTACCATATTTTCCAGACATACCTCAATGGTGTCTTGAGACTCTTGCAATTTTTCTTTAAGAGCCTGAATCTCCATTTCAGCCTGCTGCAGCATTGAAGCCTGTTTCTCAAGTAAAGCTCCATACTGGTTTGCATCCCGACTTTGTCTTTCAACAAGATTCTGTAAAACATAAAATAGCAGAAAACAACGGTGTAGTTGGAATGTATTCACATTCATGTATGTAAAAGCCTGTCATTTTCACATTATAAAACTAATGCAACTTACACTATTCATGGAAAATAATTCATTGTTTTAAAAACATCAGTGGATACAGTTTACTTACTGGACTGTATCTATGAAGCAGTAGTGTTATTATTGTTGGGTCGAAGTTTATAGAGATGTATTGGTCAGGGTTAATACCAATGTTTGGGATTTCAGAGCAGCTCACTAGATTCAGAGCAGCTCACTGGTCAGAAATTCATTTTTGCACTAAACTAGCAGATCCAAAACAAAATTCTTTAATTTTATGTTTAATGGACCAAATGATAGCAAATAAGATAAATGTATGGTTTGGATTTATATACACTTGTAAGTGATGTGCTGATAAGTTAGGTTTACAAGATTTTTTTTTACCAGTTTGGGTTCAATCTCATGGACTACTTTAATGTATTTGGACACTACATAGTAATTGTTGAGCATGATGTTTTGATCCACCTGGAAACAAAATAGGTCATACAGAGGAATCAGTGCCTGATGTAAGTACATCACTTCTTCATTTTATGAAAAATATATATATTTTAAAAAATATTTAAAAAAAATTATATATATATATATATAAAAAACAGATCCCCAGCAAATGTTTAGACAAGCCTGCTCATTTTGTTCCAATGAAACAAGTGATTAGCAAATTGTAGAGTTAATCTGCACCCAGATGGCCAGCAGAAAGAAGTACTTGCTGTGGTAAAAAGTTGTTTTATTTAAGTACATTCAAAGGCGAAGCCGGAGATACATTCTTTCAAACACAGTGATGGGTTGAGTGGTAAGTGGAGTGCTGATCCCTTCCTGGGATTTTAAAATTTAGACATTGAGACCTTAGTTGGTCTTCAAGGTTCTTTTTAAGAGAAAATCTATTTAGTTGAGTTGAAGAAAAGACCAAAAATGTTTGTGTATTTTATTATACATATTTCTAATTACCAACATTGAGAAAATAAATGATTAATGTGTTAGTAGTTTGAGTAGTATTACAGTATTAGTAGTTTGATTTGATTGATACCCAACATGGATAGATGAAGTAAAATGACTAACTACTTTACATGTTATATATATCAGTTCACAGTAGTTCATTTATTAAAACCATAAGCACAATGTATAACAAGTCTAGCGCCCACTGTGTATTCCCTCCACTGATGTTACATATAGAAGCAAGGGATATCAAGTAAATAGTTGTCCTTTTTCTGCTTGTCAGCTTGCAGTAACCCCAGCTTCCCTTTTTTATGCTGAGAAGTGTCTATCCTAGTATCAAAGGGGGGTGTACATTGAGGGTATAGGCGGAAATTAGAGGGGCATGTGCTGCAGCCAATAAGCAGATTCATTATTTGCCATGGTCCTGTCCTGCCATTGTCACTAGTTGTCAATTGTAGTGTTAAGCTTGTCCTACCTGATAGTGGAGTGATTTTCTGATGGATTATGTGTTGCGGACAATTTTGTAACCCAGTGACTGTTTTCTGTCTGGACCAACATTTATCCTGACTCAGTTTTGTCTTAAACGTTAGATACCTGGTTTGGCTGCCTGACTACCTTTGTATGACTCCTGGACTTGTTCTTTGCTGCACTCTCCTGTACTATGTCATACCTTCTGGTTGATGACCCAGGACTGTCTGAGCTCCCTTTGTGTGTGAAAATAATATCCACTTTATATTATACCTGAGAGTGAAGAGGAATATAATCTTCATAGACGTTTTGCCACAGGTCATTAAGATTAGTTATTGTGAAGTAATCAGAGACTTTAGAATAATCCGCAGTGCCATCCAGTAAACCAGATATGTTGTTTGAAAAACTTGTGTCACAGATGGTAAGAATGTTGTTTGACTTTGGCATCATACTGTTTTTAATAGGTATTCTGCTTCCCTTTGGGCTATGAACTGGTCTGTAGAATAACATTTTAGCAATACTAAGGGCAACTTCCAACTTATTTTCTATGGTTAGATTGTTTTTCTCCTCAGTTTCTTGCATACCAAGGGCTGGATCTTTGGTTTCAGTAAGAGATTCAATTGACTGGTCTGATGGCATCCTGTCCAATCCATCTTTGTCTAATATATTGACATTTGCAACCTCACTGTCTGATAAGGTGCTAGCACCAATGGAAAAATGCCCATAAGTAATATTCTGGACAATCTTCCTTGGTACTTTACAAACTGCCTCATAGTCAGCATCAGCAACTCTTAAAGAGGAACAAAAATGGCATTTTCGTGGAAAAGATCCAGTACCCACAGTATGCGAACAATTCTGTATTGATTGTCCATAGTCTTCGTATTCTGTCCAATATTCCGAACCAGAATATGCAAAGTCTTCTTGCAAAAGAGCAGAATATGAGTATTGGATATCTGTACGGTTAATATTTTTTATTGTGCTGTGCACAGATTTGGCCTCTTGACTGTCTTCATTGTTGTTCTTTTTATACAGACTAGTGAGACAATGTTTAAGCCTATCCTTCTCAGAAATAAGTTTCTGTAATTTCTCAATAGATAAAGCTTCAATCCGTGCAATCACAGTGTCAAATCTGAAAAATCGCTCCAGCATGAATGCACATTTACTGCAGACAAATTCAGCTTGACCATCACGTAGGATTTCCTTTCCCAGAACATGAGACAATAGAACTTGAAGATTTAGTTTGGTAGCTGTATGAAAAATCCATCTTCGCTGATTTCCACAAAGTTCCCTTCCACAGATTCTGCATATATCTTTCATTTTTTAAGTCTAATATTGAACTTGTTGTATTGTTTCCCTCAGATTTAATGGGAAGTTTATTCCAAAATTATTACTAACGGGCTATAAATCTGTGAATTATAAACGTAGCCAAAGTAAATAAATAAACTAATAATAATTGAACTTAATGATAAACTTGGAGTGTTAATTGTTAGTATTTGGCAGTAATGTACATATATTCTGTTGTTCTCCTTTTTTTTCAGGTAAAAAAGAATTGAGCTGTAGTGAAAACAAAGACAATTATATTTTAGATTTTAAAACAAATCTTTAAAAATCACATAATATACCAATTTTAAAATGTAGATGAATTTTACATATAACTAAATTAGCATACACTTCTTGCTGTATGTCTTTGCAATACTGATAACTTGTAAGGTCAAAGTGAATCAGGTTAGCATTCGCAAATGACAAAGTAGTACTGCCTATGGAAAAACACCTATATGGACATACTGGAAAACACTTAGTTTGATCAAGGTATTTATAAAAGAATATTGCTTAGTATACATATGCAATAACTGCTGCCCAAATGTTTATTTATCATGGTTTGGAGGTGAGAGTTTAGGAAAGATGGCTGTACGGTCTCACTGTTAGAGACCCTTTACTATTCCATTTGCACAACATTACCTGTAAAGAACTTTCTTCCTTTAAAAAAAACATGGCAGCAGAGCCTGGGTCAACGTCTATGATATATATATTATATATATATGCTATGATATATAGTATATGCTATACTCTCTCATTTTTCTCATGGCGAACTCATACAATTGTACCCTCAGACCACATTGTTAGGATACCTTGGTGCTAAAATGAATAAACTTCTAGGCATCATTCTAGCCAACAAAGATCCCGTAGATGCTAACCCTGGAAAAATAGTGATCTGCCAAGCACATTTTGCAAACAAATCAAGCGTGATCAGTAGTTCATTTGTCTACATTTCTAGCTCTTGACAGAGAGGAGGTGACATCCCCGAATGGGGAAAAAAAAAAAGAGAGCCGATCTCACTGTGCTTGCGTGAGATTGGCATCTCTTTCCTTCTGACAAATGTCCGAGATTAGGGCATGCGCAGACGGAGCATCCAGAGCCTCATGGGATGAGTGACGTAGGTATCCCGGCTCTGCATTCCCATTCACTCTTGATCGCTTTTAAAAAAAAGGGTGTTGGACTTGAACATATGAACATATGAAGAATGAACATATTTCCTTTACATATAAGGGTTGTCTACTCTTTTATGTAAAGTGAAAATGTTAAGTTTGGGTATGTTTTAACTCCCTGGAGTTAACCCGAGCAATACTCAGGGCAGGGAATTAAATATAATAAATTTATAATTAAATATTTACCCAAAATAAGACTTGGGGGTACTTGCTTTTTACACTGAATTCACAAGTAATGCTCAAGTTTAATGCCAGAGAGGTTACATACGAGAGTCATCTTTGCTGCCCTTTCTTTCATTCAGGATGGAAAATAACGGGAAATTCTTCAACAAGGACAAATGCCATTTCTAGAAGATTCTGACCCATATTTTATTGCTGTCTCTCTGACGACCACAACTATTATACATTATCACTGGGACAGGAAGTCAGGGAAAATCTCCCCTTACACAAATATAAATACCTGACAAAAAATCTAATGTGTTCTAATAGTGACTAAAACATAGTCACATAAGTCATGGAGTTTGCAGGTTCTCCCTGTGTCTGCGTGGGTTTACTCCGGGTACATCGATTTCCAAAAACATGCAGTTAGGTTAATTAGCTTTCCCCCCAAACAATTGCCCTTAGACTGTGATAAAATATATGACTATGGTGGGACATTAGATTGTGAGCTCCTTTGTACACAGCTGCGTAATATGTTGGCGCTATATAAATACTGTGTAGTAATAATAATATGTCTAAAAATTACGTAGGGTTTTTGGCAGAAATGTAGAGTTAAATTGAATTAAATTCACCATTCTACATAAATAAAAAGCTTCCAGACAGTAGTGTCCTGCATTGTATGTCCATTCTCCTATAATATTACACTGCATTCACTTATACACAAAATAATGCTAAATAATTACCCCATGGTACAACTCCCACTGTACACCATTCCTAGCCATTCAGACATAAGGGGGCATTAGGTGGCATTACATTGCATTACGTTGTATGTATTGTCTTTCTCCCGGGCACCTCCCAGCTGCCTCGGCATTGCCCGTCCAGCAGAACCCGCTACGGCCGTACACCCGGCTGTAATATACACCCAGGCCGGGTACCACTGCTTCCCCATCAATATGACTGACCTGTTATACCGGGGCCCCAAGGGAAATGTAGTCAGAGCATCTCCAGCGCAGTGCCGGTGTGAGGAATGTTCTCACTTCCGGGTGTAGTGCGCCTGTCCAGACACATGATGGGTGCCGGCTCCTTGAGGTGTGCGGGGCTGACAATAATGGCACCCGGGCCACCCACACATGAAATGGCAGCTCGGCTCTTAACCCTTTCATTTCTTCAGCTAGTCAGAAAAATGTGTTTGTATGTGAGGAACAGTCAGAAGCTGATTGTTGTTGGCACTAATCCTGGGTTCCCACTAACCCTTTAATCTGGGATTTGTTTAATAATAGCAGCTTTCCTTTGCCAGTGTTAGTCTGCAGCCAGCAATGATTCCTGACAAGAATAAAGGAACTAAAAGAAGTATAACTATAAAAATACGGTATGGTTTAATAAAAGATTTTATTCTGTGATACCTTATAGAAAGGTGTGTTGGTATTGTACATATTCCCTATTACCTGCAAGGTGAGCGAATCGATAACAATGCCAGCTTTAAAATCTCTTTCTTTATTATTAATAATAATAAATTGTATTTATAAAGCACCAACATATTGCACAGCGCTGTACATTAAATAGGGATTGCAAATGTCAGCCAGACACAGCAGAAGAGGACCCTGACCTACAGAGCTTACACTCTAACAGGTGGGCTTATATCACTGGACACAAATCATATTTTATCTGCGCGCCCTGACAAGTATTTAGTGTTTTATAGCAAGGGATTTAGGGGTAATGTTATACTGGTGGTAGCCATGGGTTGTAGTAGGATATTAAGAAAGTAGATACAGTGATTCATTTATTTTTTTATTCCTTTCTTTATTCTTTATTTCTTTATTCCTTTATGGTTCCTCACTCATCATTAAAGCCTTGCCATAAGAAGGAAATTAGAGGCATATTTAAAAAGCAGTCGTTTATTAGTATTACTTTATTACTGTTTATTACTATTTATTACTGTTTATTAGTATACACATTTTAAACACAAACATGCAGTAAAAAGGTAAGGATATTGTGATGAAGTCATTGGACCTAATTTATTAAAGCTCTCCAAGGCTGGAGAAGATATACTTTCATCAGTGAACCTGGGTGAATCAGCAAACCTGGATTGCATGTGGTAGAGGATTGAAAACATTTGCTAACACATAGCAAGTGACTTTTAAGAAATCAATCCCAGGTTTGCTAGATTACGCAGGTTCACTGATGAAGGTGTATTCTCTCCAGCCTTAGAGAGCTTCATTAAATCAGGCCCAAAGGGTCTATTTATCAAGCAGTGAATCTGACATAAAAACATTCAATAGTGGAGTGTCTTCTAGGCCCATGTATTTCAAGGGGTAGAGACTGATTCAACACAAGGGAATTGAATGTTAGATTCACTGATTCAATGACATCAGCCTTACCTACTTTATTTCTGATAGTTTACAAAGGTCACAGCTCTCTACTAATCTCCATACCCCACATCCAGTTATCTTTACAGATTTTTGTTAGGTAAAGAGCACACATAGTTATAAGGTTACAAGAGAGTAATGACAAAATCAACAGGTATTTCTTTCACTAACTGAAAAGATAAAACACTTCCAATGGTATTTTTATCAAACCAAAAGGAGAAAATAAAATAACATACTGTTATCCTACATCCCCAAATATTAATAGCAATTAGTTTCTGGAATCTGCTAGACATAATTACCAGTGCCCTCTTTATCACTGATTCTCGTCCTCCAATAGAAACACTTTAGTTGGGTCTCACTATGCATGTGCCAGCAGAGAATAAGAGGTGCTATGTCTCCTATAGACCGGGCACATAAGCAGTATTGTACCAATGGAGATTCACACACAAGGCAGGCATAACAGTACCATGCTGTGAAAGTATCATTTCAGATTTTGTAACTTCATGATGTACATAATTTATGTGATTGTATGTATCCGATTGTTGTCTTTTGGTTTTTCCTTCAAATCTTCCAAGAATAATTGTCTTTTCCATTGAGTTGGCTCTTTTCATAATATGTCCAAAATAAGGCAGCTTCAATCAAGTAATCTGGGTTCAAGTAAAAGTTAGGCTACATTTGCTAAAGGATTAGTTTGCTCCCATGTAGTAGATGTAAATTCAGAAAAAATGTTAACCATTCAACTGCTGCCACTTCAACCCCTCATAAAGTGGTCCCCTGTGATGCTAAGCAATAAGCTGTCATGTTGATCCTCCCAGGAATGCTTCAGCCAGTGCCCCACATTCAAAGAATGCCCCACAGTCAGTAAATGATGGCGCACAATGGTTTTATCTGCAGAGGAGCAGCAAGTTTATCTGAGATAATGTTAGTGAATTTCACAGGTGATTGTGTTGTTACTAGTCGGTGTAAAGAAGGAAGATGTGTTTCAAAAGAAGCATCCTAATTTTAAGGCCTGATTAAGTTTGGCCTATAACTTCATTTTATATAGTAACTCACTGTTGTAATGCTGACCAAGCTATTTAACAACAAAATATTTGTTAAAACCTTAAAATGTCAAACAAATATTTGTAAATAGTGGCAAGAAACAAATGCCCTAAAAGTAACTGCAAATATTAATATGAAAACATATAATATATAATAAAAATAAATAACAGAACAATAACAATTCTACACATAACAATAATAGCATATTTTCACTTAAAGGTAAAACAAAATTAACAAAAACAATGGTATTATTAAAAAATATATATTATATAATGGCTTTGTTATGGTAGCCCGTGCATTGATGGTCTTTATTGCACCAAAGCCTGCCAAACTACTATTGTGATGCTGCAGAAAGTAAATATAGCAGAAGTTTGGTTTCTTCTTTGATGGTGTTGTATACATTTCCTAATAACAGTTTTTTTAGTGGTCTCTATGTGTCCAAAATACTGTTTGTTGCAGGGACACTGAATGCAGTATAATATCCCCTGTATATACACCGAATATCCGTATATTATAAATATATTTTTTATTTTACCTAGAATTCCTTATTGGTACTAATATTAGTAAGTGTTACTTACACTTAAACACTACAAAGGTAATGCAAGGATTCCCTATTTCATAAACAGAGCCCATAGATAATAAAGCATAGAAAGAAGAGATGAGGGCCTACAACGGACGGAGATAGAGAAACTTTGGCTTGCCTCGGCACATCCCCGCACTATATACCTGACCCATCCCTATACAGTTCACTAGACAAAATTGGCTTTGTAGTAAAGAAACGTTCCGTCATGCCTTTCCCAAATTCTTACTAATTTCCTTTCTATATAACCCTCAAAATCCCAAATAGCTTGACTAGGCGTATGATTTCTCCCTGGGTTTCTAAAAAGATTTTCTGTTTTGAACATATTTCTATTCTAGTTACCAGGAAATGATTGTCCTTTGCGAATGTACAATCCAATTTTAAACTACCTTCATCTGCCATATACAGCTACTTACAAATGCGTAATTTCACCCAAACTCTCACTAGAAACGTTGTCTTTTCACCCCCCATGTCGTCCAACTCGTACAAGGCTGATCTCAGAGATTTACGGGATATTGACTACTGAACCTGTGATGCCTTTAGTCAAGCATCCTTATATGACTAAATGGGAGACCATTTTGGGCAGGGAACTCCCTCCGGAGCTGTGGCAGGTTTTATGGGGTAAAGCTCATAAGAGTACGGTATGCACGCTGTATGGGGAAAACGTATATACAATACTTATGCGTTGGTACTATACTCCAGACAGGCTTCACTCCATATATCCGTCTTGCAGTAATTGTTGCTGGAGGTGTGATTCTCAAGTGGGCACCCTGTTTCATATTTTTTGGAACTGTTCTTAGATAGTGCCTTACTTGAGTGTAGTGAATGCTTTGCTTACTAAAATACTGGAAACCTCTGTTAATTTAGATCCAGTGACCCATTTGCTGAATGTCCCCATTACCGAACTTTCTAAACCGAGGAAGACTCTTTTGACGCATATAATCACGGTCGCTAGATGCCTCATCTCGGTACATTGGAAATCACCCACTCCGCCCTCTGTTGCGGAATTGAGGACACATGTAGGGATATTTGGCTGATGGAATATCTATCTGCTAGGCTTAATACCAAACTGGAGCAATTAGAGGAAATTTGGGCCCCATGGGATCAAGCAGTGGCTACCAGTACTATATAATACGGATTAACTGTAATTTTTTCTGTCTTGCTCATTTAAACTTCAAATACGATTGGTTGGATCAGTTGTTTCCCTAGTGAGATCTTGTATTTTTTCCTGTCCTTGCCTTTTCTTCTTTTTCCTTTCTTTTTTTTCCCATTTTTGATTTTGCAAAATGTTATTTAAGAATGCTCATTCGTTTCTAATTGATGCTAGGCAAGTATTGATTGTGTATTGATATAATTGATACGATGGTTTCGAAAAACGCCTACCCTTTTTTATTGTTAAAAAATATATTTTTTATTTGTTTTTTGGTGATCCTGCATTGTTGTATTCTTATACATGTTAAAATCTTTAACAAAAGTTTACTTTTAAAAAAAAAAGTAACTAAGGTACTGGCAGTGGGAATAGGAATAGATACAATGAAAACAAAAGCATTGAACAAGGAATGCAATAAGAGGGGAATAGTGAAAAAATAACTTATCTCTACAATTTCCTGACTGCCAAGGTAGAGAAAGCTCCCAAGCTGATATTTAATGCCAGCTGACTTTTCATAAATATTGTATGTAGATCCTGAATGTATTTAGCCCCACCCTTCTCAACTTCTCAGTTTCTCTGCATCCTCTGCAGAGCTGCCACTCTTTTATCAGAAATTACCAGTTCTTACTCTGTGTCCTTTCTTCATCAGATCCATTCCTGCATCTCTCCCCAACCAATATTTCTCTTTAATATTTTACTATTCTGGGCCTTACAATCCTATTTGAATAATTCTCTGCTCTGCTTTCTTTTTCCCCTGTCCTTAATCTTCAATCTTTCTATTTCTACTTTCTATTCAAATAAAAGAGGCATAATTTACAGGACCGATTTACAGGAATGAACAGTTAATGTAGGTTATCCTATGTGGCTTACCAACTAGTTTTCTGCCTCTGGTCCTTTGTACATTCTTGTGGTCATGTAAGTTATGCTTCTCTTATTTGTATGCGCTTATTCAAAAATGATTTCATTATACAAAATAAATATGAATTATCCTAGTAACAATGTGCAAGAAGTTCAATTTTTGATAATTGGATGCTCTACATTCCAGGACTTCCAGAATGGATTTTTATGTACCTCTCTATCTTCTTATTGTTCTGGTTAGATATTTCAAACATTGTTATTTTGCATATATGGCTGTAATGTCCAGGATTTAATTTTTCATGGTATGACTATATTGATGAATGCTTTCTATGCCTTAGTCTATGTGATACGTCTAAACCTCCCCTGAGGAAGCTGGAATGGCGAAACGCACTGGGAAATGAGGCTACAACTACACCAGTAACAACTACACCATTCTGGTGCCCCATATCTGTCCCCTCTAATTGCGGCCAGAGGGCAAGAGTAGGAATACACTGTTTAGCTCAGACATCATTACTTGTGTCATTGGTGGATGAAATTAATACACTACTGGTTGCTTATAAATCACATAATAAATAACATGATGTGCTATATGGAATAATGCATGTATAAGATTTTATTTTATTGCATATTGTGAGTTATTTACTCAGCAATACACATTTTATTTTGGCAAAAAAAAGTTTTGCCACTCTTTAATTTTTAATTTGAAAAAGTATTTTTTGAGTATTTTCCATACATTATAGTACTTACAACTGTAAATAACAAGGTACAGCGTACACAGGGACATTACTGTCTTTAACATCTCTGCCTTATGTTACCTCCTGCAAATGAATCTTGTTTTCTAGTAGCTTTTGGATCTGCTCTGCATCTTCCAGCTTCTGTCTGCAGGGTTCATGCAGCTGTTGTTCAATGCAGCTTGATGATTTTTCAGCAGCACTCCTGACAAACAAAAGAAATACATTGTACAACAGAAAAATGTTGTTTAGCAACATTAAACAGTCAGAGCCAAAAAATACATAATGAATTTACCCCTTTATCTTCTGTGTGTTTTCCATAGTACCTGGCAGAATTTCCAGATATGTAGACTACATGTATGTTTATAGTAAATATATTTGTTTCCCAGTCAGATTTTCAAATTTGGTAGGAAATTTAATTTTCCCCAAAATTGCCATTTAATTTGGATACCATTTGCATTCTGTCTGTTGAAAATGCATCAGACTGGAAAACCTGTAGCTATTGTTTCAGTAATGCAGTGCCATTTGTATCTGACAGTTCTTGCATAATCTGCAACTGTTCTACTTTCCAATTTCACTCCTATGCTGACTTTCCTTTTTGATATTGGTATTTCTTTCACCATATTATCCCGCCTCTCTTTCATTTTTCTCTCCACCTCCCCTTTTTATCCAGTTTCTATGGATCTGCTAGGTAGTGATGGTGCCTAATGATATCTAGAATGTGCATGTACGTATTTATTTATTTATCAGTTATTTACTTAGTTATTGACTTTAGACAAATTTTTAAACCAAGGGTCATTTCATTGTCCATCAAACTGTTAGAGGTCTTTGGAATTAGTGTTGAAGGTTTTTTTCTTTGTTTTTTTTTTTTTTTAATAAGGTATGTTAGTATCTTTCTTTTGACATTTTTTTTTCAGACACACATTCAGATCTGGTTAACCTTAACCTCCCTCTCAAACAAATATGCAGGCACAGATCACATCTGCTAGTGATCACCCAGCTATTGATCTTTATAATAGTGATCTATTTCTGCAGAAGGAAACAGGACAGAGTTGCATCTACCTCCCAATTAAGGCTATGTACACATATTAGAGTTTTTGGATAGTTTCCAATGACAAAAGACCGAAGGATAAATGAACCAGTGTTGTACATTCAGCACTGTTCTAATCTATGGATAGAGGAGGGGGGAGAACGAGCAAGCAGCACCCCACTGTGCTCTCCTCCTTTCACTTCCATTGCAGTCACCAGGGTGGATCCATTACCAATGTAGAACAGCTACTGTACACAAGTCAGATTCTCCTCCGAGATGAGCCCTGAAGCTTGTACCAGACAAGATTCATCTGATGTGTGTACGTAGCCCTAAGGCCTTGTACATTGGTCAGAAGTCCAAAAACATTGTACACATGTATGTACATACACAGTATGTGTATTTACAGATGAAAGGTAATAGAAAGTGATAGGAATTCTGAATGGGTGACTGTTTGCATACACAATAAAACTTCTTTACTTTTAACCCATATTTAGCAACCTGTATAATCTTTCTACAACCAATCCAAACCCCAAATTTGTTGTAAGATTTGTCATCTGTTAAATTTAGTTTCAGATTCATTTCAGAGTCTATCAGATGTGAAAAATCTGCTTGTGACTTCTAGCCCTAAAAAAAAGTATTGTGACATCGCATAAGATGACTCTACTTCCTCTTCTAAAAAAAATGGATTCTGCATTCTGATTTTAGTGCTCTGCTAACAAGAGCTCCCATGGAGTGCTTGACAGAGGCAATGTAAGTCCAGTAGCTGACCGTTTCAGTTCTTAGGCTTAATGCTAGGATGTAGTTGTGAGACAGGGTGGTTTGCGGGGGGGTTTTAGCACTAAAGCCCACTAGTGCTTAATAGAGCTGATTAGAGGTCTGGAGTACAGTCTGGAGAGATGCACACTACTGCTGCAAAAAAATAAAGCACACGCAGGTACCTTTTTGTTATATTATATAATATTATAGGCGTATATGACTTTATTAAAATATATTGATAACAGACAATACACAGACATCTACACAAACAGAAGATATGATGTAAACAACATACCAGGCCTCATCCAAAAGCTGCAGTTTCTCTTGAAGTTCTTTCTTCAAGCTCTCCACTTCCACTCTGAGCTGGATATTCTAAATAAAAAATAAATAAAGCTAACTTAGTATATGTAGCATTTTAGCAAAAATATTATTCATGTGTATTAAAAAACACTTTTCATAACATACATATGTAGTCTAACATTGGTGGCTTTTTGAAAATACTACTTTCCTGAAATAATGGTTGGCAATGTCAGATTTGTATTCCTGTTTATGTTAATGTTACTGTTCTTTCCCACTTTTTGTCTGGTAAAACATGGTCTTTTTGATAGGAAGTAAAGGGAAATCTCCCTAACAAAACCCCAAATAGCAGGAACACCTGCCAGACAGTTCAAAATGTTCTCACTCAATCTAAAATTAGAAAAAAAAGTTCCTGACTTTAAGGAATTCTATAGGGAAGTACCACTAAAGAAGTAAGAGAACAGAGAGAGGTGGTATCTGGCCCACAAGAGTGTAAATGTCACCATGTGCAAGAAATTTCTAGTATTGTTAACTGGAAAAAGGAGGGTTTTTTGGGGGAAGTGGGAGTGTGGTTAAGTGATTACTCTGAGGGTGATGGTAGTGACCTATGCAACAAGCATTTTCTTTTCTTTTAATATAACAAAAGATATAGGAAACATAGCTGTGTGTATTGGAGGGGCTATATGCTTGCCTGGACACGGGTCAGTGAGTTGTGCGGGCTGGGGCAGGATATACTGAAATGGCAATTGGGTATGCTGGCCTGAGATCTCACTACACTTTGCCCGTGATCCCCCAATATGAAAAAAAAAAGAATGCAATTAGTATTTAAACTATATAAGTATAGAACTGGATATAGGATTAAACTCCAGATATAAATTAGTTCTCAATTTCAAAGATCACACATGACATAAAGCTAAAGACAAAAAAGAAAGAGTGCAACATAAAGTTCTTTATTCAAAAGTAATAAATCCCAAGAAACAAGCAATACATCTAATTCTAACAAATCAACTACAGATGTGTAGCAAGATGCAGATTGAACATTAAATCAAGTTTCCTTTTTAAATATGAGAACAACTTTAAACACATTAAATTTCTGCTCCTTGGAAAATGAAAAACTTAAACAGAAGCCACCAGAATAATAAAGCCTTTTATGTATTTTGAGTTTTTAACAGATACTTACAGTCTTGTTAATATGAGAAAAAGCATTTAACACAAGCTGGTAAATAAAAAATCTATCCGAATGGAAAAACATTCCATTAGCACAGAATTACTATTCAGAAGTGTTTCAAATTATTTCCATGGTCTTGCAAATGGACAGAGCTCACCAGAGGGTGCACTTTCCAGTAAATGTGATTTAACCATGGCCAAACCAACCCTGAAATTTCAGAAACGTATTCTGCTGGTGGCTCGTATAACCCAAGTCCTGGAAATACTATTCTATTAGATCCCCTATTTGCTAAAATGGATTAGATCATGGTGAACGACAGGTTAACATATACACTCAATATTACCCTAGATCAGGGGTGTCCAAACTTTTTGCAAAGAGGGCCAGATTTGGTGAGATGAATATGTGTGGGGGCCGACCACTAACCAGGGTTAGTGTGGGCGTGGTCTGCAGGGTTCCGCACAGCACACGCCCACCAGGGTGATGTGAGGGATTCCCTGTCAAAAATCATTAGAGAGAGTCTCAATTTCAAAGGGTGTGCTGACATTTTCTAGATTACAAATCTGCATTGTTTTTTTAATTTAGAGTACAAGAATGAATACACCATATCAATTTTGTGTGTCATATGTTCAAATATGCTGTTTAAGTCAACAATTTTCATGAGCTGTGCCTTTTCATGACTATATAATATGAATAGAAAAGAATAGAGAAAAAAAATTGTCTGATTTACTAGGGAAGCTAAGAATCTTCCCTCAAATTCAATACTATCTTTATAAATAATGAATTATGAATATTTACAGTGAACAGGGATTTTGGCTTTAACATGATTGGATTCTGAACAAATAAGGAAACAATTTGCTTTTCACACTATTGGATGATTAAAGTGAACATTTACTGAACCTATTGATCATCAAATCCTTTGGTAAATCAGTCCAAGTGTGTGACTTCAGCACATGATACATAGCCAAGCAGTGATAAGGGCATGAATGTGTGGATCTTCCTGTATACAGCTGAGCTCTGGTTTCTGTAGAATAAAGTAAAGTAGTGCAAAGTAATGCAAATAACAATACAAATTATACAGTAGAGCACTGTGTTTTTTTTTAATAATCACATTACACACAAGCCAAATGACTTCTATTACCCATTTGTCATATCCACTTCTTACAGGTGGAATTATTTTTTAAAATCGTTTAAAACCATGGCTTTTAGATAAATGGGGAGGGGAGAGAAAGAGTTTGTGTAATCCCCTACACTTGTAGTGGGCGTGTGCTGTGCGGGACCCGCATGGACCATGCCGACTCTGATTCAAAGAAAATGCTCTGCACAGAGCCCGCACTGACACCAGACTCTGTGCAGAGAACTTTCTTGGATTCAGAGTGGACGTGGTCCATGCGGGTCCAAATGTAGGGTTTACCTGTGCACACACACATGGGCCGCATATTATTATATTGATGACAAAGGTTACGCGCCAGTGAAAACCTGATCACGGGCCGCAGATGGCCCGCGGGACGGGCTTTGGACATGCCTGCCCTAGATAAATTTCATAAAATATGGGAACCCTGGATGACATATAGGTCCGCATTGATTGACAGTTCCTCAATATTATTAATTTCAGGATGCGGGTCTCCTACCCTAAATCCACTCCAATAGCACAGAATTACTAGTCAGAAGTATTTCAAATTATTTCCATGGTCTTGCAAATGGATGTACAGAGCTCACCAGAGGGTGTACTGTTCAGTAAATGTGATTTAACCGTTGCCAAACCAACCCTGAAATTTGTGAAATGTATTCTGCTGGTGGATCGTATAACCCAAGTCCTGGAAATACTATTCTATTAGATCCACTATTTGCTAAAATGGATTGGATCATGGTGAACTACAGGTTAACATATACACTCAATAATACCCTAGATCAGGAGTGTCCAAACTTTTTGCAATGAGGGCCAGATTTGGTGAGGTGAATAACCAGGGTTAGTGTGGGCGTGGTCTGCTCGGGTTCCGCACAGCACACGCCCACCAGGGTGATGTGAGGGGTTCCCTGTCAAAATTCAATAGAGCAAGTCAATTTTAAAAGGGTGTCCTGACATTTTCTAGATTACAAATCTGCATTGTTTTGTTAATTTAGATCTGCATTGTTTTGTTAATTTAGAGTACAAAGGCTATGGGCCAGTGAAAACCTGATCACGGGCTGCAATTGGCCCACAGGACGGACCTTGGACATGCCTGCCCTAGATAAATTTCATAAAATAAGGGAAGCCTGGATGACATATAGGTCCGCATTGATTGACAGTTCCTCAATATTAATAATTTCAGGATGCGGGTTTTCTACCCTAAATCCTGCCCTCTTCTCCTCTGTGTCCCGAGGTCCTATCCTAAATTTAATGGAGTTGTAGGAACCTATTTAACAGTGCATAGCTATCTTGTGACACGATGGGATCTAGTAGATTTGAAAACGGATAGGTTGTCGTGTCTGGATTTATTATTGTGTATGTCAACCTGTTATAAGTTGTTTCACATGTATAGCAATGATTATTTACTGTTGAATTGCACTTTTTATTTGTTTTTGTTTTTTATTTGTTATTTGTTTGTCATTATTGCAAAGTAATTTGCAAGCCCGACTGTGGGAAGGGTATTTGATACTTGCTTGTATTGTCAATAATTGTTGTTTTTCTTTTCATTCTGTTAAAAAATTCTATAAAAACTTTGAAATGCAAATGGAAAAAAACACAACAGCCAGCCAGGTTTCCTACAGTTTAGTAGCGATCATGTACTATTCCTTGTTAGTCCTATTTATAGCAATGACTCCACAGGACAGCCATTCTTTCTCTAAAGCTTAATGTCCTTTTGAGTGTAAAGGAATTTGATAAACCTGTAGTGATTACAGTAATACTATATAACTGTCAACAGCTGCATTGTAAGAAGCCAGTCCAAAATTATTTGCACAGCCAGTCTCCCAGATCTAAATCACCAACAAATGATAATATAAGTGGATGTTTTAAAATAGTATAAAAGCAGTCTTTTACAATTATTTCTACACTCACACATATCCATTGGATTCCACTTATATTGTATCAATCAACAACAGTGTACCCACACCCTATGCAGAAAATCACAAGGACTAATAAAACCCAAACTGTACCTGGTTTCTGCACACCTGTTGGTTGATATGCTAGCAAATACCTAGGATAGCAGTCTCTCTGTACATAGAAACCATATGACTTAACGAAAGAATATATTGAACAATATTGTACAGTGTTTTGCAGCTTTTCTGAGGGGATTACTGATACAAATATTGATTTGTTCAGCCTGTTGAACCCCAAATTAGCAGGAAAATTGTTCATGTTTATTAGCTGTAATTTCCAGGGTAATATTAGCTCAAAACAAGTAGGGTTCAACCAGCAGACTTGAAATCATGCACTAAAAAATAGGAATAAAAGCCTTTGCCCTGTATTTATTTTGACAAACAAACTACAGTTTACAGCACTATGTGGCATTTCCAAAAGGATAACATTAGGATGACAACACAAGCATATATATACAATTCATGTTTTTCTCCACTCAGCCTTGTAGTTGCACCTAACATTTGTGCAATAGCTTCAGGCAGCATCAAGGTTGTCTTGCACCTGAGCCTGGGATTTTACACTACTTCCATCTCACCATCTCTCCATCATACAAGCCTTGTACAACTTTTTTACTACAGCCACACCTCCAATTCTTAGGCTCCAAACTCAAATGCTAACCCTATCTCTGTTTCTGGAGGATTCCCTTTCCTTTATTTCTTATCAGAATGTACTATAAGGATGACTATGATGAGGTGTTGTAAAACGTAGTTACCTTCACATAATATGCATAACTCCACAGACCAAGCCCTATTTGTGCACCTAGGGGAGCTCCCAGGGCAAGGGCTCCTATGGGAATTTGTAGTTACAACTGGGAGCTTCCACTAGCTGCATTAGAGAATGGAAATGTACAATTGTGGTTTAGATATTAAAATATTGAGATGTGTGACCTTCTGGATGACCCAAGGTAGATAATTATATGTCAATAGCAGTCAGTAATGTTTACCACCAGAAGACTGACATAACAGATTTTATTGGTCATCATGATGAACTACCCTTTTATTGTTTTAGTGTCAAATGTACTAATGCTTTGAACAGCATTGGGGATTTTACTTTACTATTGTAGTCTAATACTTCACAAGCTGATTTCAGACTAATGAGCTTTATCTTTTTTATTCTATTATGTCGTTTATTATTCTATTATGTTTTAAAATAAGTTCCAGCTGTTACAGCGTATACTATGAGTTGGCTTTGACTATTGGAAGTAACAGAGATAATTAGTACATGAAGAATACATTTAAAAAAAAAATACACAAAACAGTGTTATTTCCAAATGACAAGGTAATAATCCTTATGAACCCAATGAAGTCTTTTAACAACAAAAAACAAATAGTATGTACTAGTTTTATACCGATGTGTATATCATACAACAAGGTAAAATAAATGAATCACCTATTTGTTATTAGTTTATTCTCTTTTCTTAGGTTCTAGTAAAATAAAATTACAAGAAAAAAACAATCGTTTCGGATATGATTTAGAAAACACTCTGGTGGCTAGAAAGCAGTGGCACGAAGGCCTTTTTTCATTCTAAAAGGAGGACTTGGCAACATGGATATAAAGGCCACCTTGGAAGAAAGGTCAAATATCATCAAAACACATATTTTTGTACTGTCCACAATTTGGTTATTTTGGGGCAATTCCAAAATTTTTGTAGGGAACTGCCGGGTGTGTTCGAAGTACTGGTTTTCAAAGTTTGGTGAAACAACATTGTGTTGACATTTTTTTCAAATTAAGCAAATTTGTGAGTAAATCTGGAGGTTAAGAATAATCACCCTTACCACAACTTTCATTAAACTATTCAATAAACAAGGAAAATGGGTTAAATACATCTTTTTATGTTATAGCAGAAGTTACTGCTAGTGGTCTGAGCACCACGGGCAGAAGACAGAGCTAGTATTGACCATTGCATGTGAATGAATAAAGGATAGTTGTTCAAGTTCTTTGAGCCACCTGTAATGTAGTCAGCCCCACAACAGGTAACTTAAAGCACTTGATTGACGATGGCTTCTACTCTAAACCCCATTAACATTTATGTATTGTGGGTTCTAAGTTACTCATGTAAGAGCATTGGAAAACAGTAAAATATTACAGATATTCATGTCTTAGTTCATCTTAAAAAAACTTTGTGGATTTGTCGCAGGTATGTTTATATTCACTTTCATTTGACTACCTGTTATCTCCATCTTCCAAGCATCACCTTCTCTGTTACAAAGTAGACCACCTACAATCACTTATCCTTTGCCTGTAAAACGGGGTAAAGCTGGCTAAAAATATCAGAGAGTGGTCAGATGTATTTGCACAATTGTACTGGCTAATGATCATCTTTAGCCCATTTTCTGCATTAAAGTGACACTGTAATTGTGGAAGTATGGTTGCCAATTAGCCTCCTAAAAAAATGCTGGCCTGCCATTTTTTTGACATTGGCTGGGCATAGCTTACTTTAAAACTGAGACCCAGACCCAGAAACAAGCATTCTGACATAACTGTACAAAAATATTGCCTCTAGTATAAATATTCTATTTTATTATATTATTTTTATTTTCAATATATTTCAATAAAGAAAAAGTTAGGACAATCAAAGCTTTAATTTCCATGCTGTTTTTCTTATAATAGTATTTCAATAAATTATTCAATGGATAGGTTTATTTACATTTTTTTTAAATATAATATTATCTGGGCAGCACAGCTGTTTAGCACTCTGGCCTTTGCAGTGGTAGGTCCCGGGTTTTTGGCTTCCCCCCAAATTAACCTTAGCCTGTGGTAATGACTATGGTAGGGAAATTAGACTGTGAGCCTCATTGAGAAACAGCTATTGACATGACTATGAACTTTGTAAAGTGCTGCGTATCATATTGTTGATATATAAATACAAGTAACAATAAAATAATAATAAAAAAAGGCATTACCAATATACTCCCTGATCCCTAAAACACAGTTTATTAGCTGCCCTAAATTCATGACATCAGGTAACCAAATAGAAATACGCTCCATCTGTGTGAGCCACAACATTAGCTACCTACATGTTAGGGTTTTGTAATTAACAATAAGCCTAAACACCTAACACATATTGTAGACAGATCACCTAATTGATGGTGCTGCCAAAGTCATGGTTTCGAGAGGAACATATCAGAGCAGGTCATGAGGCTGTAAGGAGAAAAGACATAACTGAGTGTCTTTCTGTAAATAGCACTTTCCATGTGTACCTAGCTTTAAAAAGCCATCTAAAAATTGTTAAGAGCAGTTGCCATTTTAGTTTTGCATGTTGGATTGTATAGTGCACACTAGAGCTGCCATTGTAATGTGCAGGGCTTTTAAATTTCAATACAAGATTCAGGATTCAAGCACAGCAAGAAAAGAAAATGAATGAACCTCAGCTCAATACAAAGAAAACAAAGAACAAATCAATGTACAATTCAAAACTCATAACATTTTTAACAATGTTATCTATATTAAATGTAGTAACCTAAATCTTGGGAGAGTTGATGAAAAGCAAGTAAACATGACGGGACATAGAGAAGAAAAGGACAGGGTCAGAGTGGAGGACGCATAGAAGCATAAAGGAATACAAGAGACAGGGAGAGATGGGTATAAAGAAAGAAGAAGAAATTAAAGGGTAAAAAATGAATCCTCCAATGCCTTATCAGGTGGTCATTAGGAAGGCTAAGTAAACAACAAATCCCATGCCTTACGACCTTACAAACTACAGATGTACATCAGATGATTGCCACTGTAAATGATCTTTCTTGATTGTTGATGGATTATTGCTAATGATGTTTTACAAAGCTAGCTATAAATGGTTTAGACCAGTGTTTCCCAACTAGAGTTCCTCCAAAGAATGCTAAGACTTCCTTGAGCAATCAGCAGTTTGTGACTCTGTCCATTTTAACAGATACCAATGCTCATTTTGACTATATGTAAGGGTGACATTCTTCCCACTGATCCGCAATGTAAGAGACCACTGATCGCCATACATAGCAGGGGTTCCCTTAATTATTTCAAAGGTTCTCCCATGTTAAAATGTTTAAAAAACCCTGGTTTAGAGAGATGGCCATTTTGCTTGATGGCCATGTCCTCTACATTAATCCACGCATAATGTTAAAGGAAAAGCTGGTCTTAGTTATGACCTACATGAACAATTATTTTTCTAGATTAGGGCGTTCAAACCGGACAGATAACAACCTGCTCTGCTTTGCATACTTTTTTCCTTCTTGTATTTATCTGTCACTTATTGCTTTGCGTGGCTGCCTTACATATTAATTCTGGGCAAACAGGTAGAAAACCCTTTTATGTAAAGTAAAAATAAAATATAAATCTAAATCCTTTTGTTAAAAAAAAAAGAGTAAAGCCCCTTCCCTTCTGTCTTTACCGATAAAAATACCGATAACGGGACAAAGTTCAATTACCAGGCGGCATGAGACCCAAAGGAGGACAGTGCCGGAAAAATTAGAGGCTCTGCAGAAGTAAAGGTGAGTGTGATTTTTTTAGTTTAGTTACACTTTAATGATAGACTATGGGTTAATGGGAGGTAGAGACTGTCAGCCATGACACTAGAAAGGTAAGTGATAGTGCGAGTGTATTCAGTGTATGTGAATACAATGGGCCTGATTTATTAAAGCTCTTGAATACAGGGGAAGATAGACTATCAAGAAAAAACTTTGGTGATCCAGCAAACTGGCAATGGATCTGGCTGAGATTGAAAACATTTGCCAATAGCAAATTGTTTTTAGAAAATCCATTCCTGGTTCGCTAGATCATCCAGGTTCTCCCATGGCAGTCTATCTTCTCCAGTTTTGGAGAGCTTTAATAAATCACTGAATGTGCTTATGTATATAATGTATGTTAGTTATTTTCCAGTATGTTACATACATCTGGCCACTGCATGGGCTGCATTATTATACACCTCAGGGTGTCAGTTGGACAGCCTTGCTTTAGATGAATCAGGTGACCGTATACTGATAGGGCCCTCAAATGAATCCTTGAAGTGATGAGGGATATAGCTGTGCAAGCCCCCCAAACCATCCACAACTAATGAGTGCCAGTATGAATTGGTTCAGGAATTTGTGTCCTGGTTTTCCCATGAGTACCACAAAAAATGCTATTGTGTTGATTAGCGACCTAATCCTCTTTAATGCCCACATGTATCTGGAAATTATTCCAGTATCATCTATGTAATCTTTACACTATATCACTAATTTAGTCTTGTGCATTGCAGTACATGGTAAAAACACCATATTTTACTACAACACCCCTGTGTAAATTGACCTTTTCACTAATGGATGTGACCTGGAAAGGTGTCATAGTTGTGCAGTGTGCACTGTCCGGGCATTTCTATTCAGCAGTCAAATTAGACAATACACTTTTTTAAACTATATTACTATGGGGCCTATTTATAAATCAGTGAATATGACATCCACCAAATATTCTTCAAGTGGAGAATTGTTCACTGCTGTTAAAAACATGAACCTGGAAGGTGCTGCACCAAAGATAAATGTCATATTGACCGGTTTATAAATAGTTTTGTGTTTATAATTACAGCCATTTACAGATGGACACTGTCCGCAAGTTAGTTGTTGCACAGGCTAAAGGTTTTCTATGTGATTACCTGATACAAGGTTTTACATTCACTTGTAATAATAACTGTGATTGAAGGCGATAGGCTGAGAGGTTTGCTAGATATGTCTTTCTTCTCATTTTATTTTAGTAGGATAGCACACACCCAGTAGTTTTGGAGTGTGTCCCTGTGCTATGTCTCTCCTTGGCTGTTGTTTTACTGAATCATTACTTCAAAACAGTAATAATTTGATACATACAACTCTCTATGGCTACATGATATAAAGGAATATTTTCTTCCGTATGCATAAATTTACTCACACTTTTGTAGATATCATTGTCTGTATCCTCATTCTTCTGTTGGATTCTTTCTTCCAGAAAGTAGATCCTTAATTTCAGGTTAAAATTTTCCTTCTTCAGGTCATCAACATGCTGCGACAACGTCCTGTAGCCGACAGACATGGTGCGTACTCCCTACCTGCACTTCTACCACTTCCTTTTTCTAACTTTTAGCACGGTTTGCATACTTTAAATATCTGTATACAAACTCTATGCTTTTAAAAAACAAAAAATAATAAAAAATAAAACATATTTTTTAGACTAAGAGATCATATTGGAAGAGTTTGTCTTGGCTGGGGGCTAAAGCAGATTCCTAATAGTTTTCTGTGCTTCATAGAGCTGATGTGTGTGAATGTTTAGCTGGCCAGTAGATTTTGTTTTTTTCTAGGGTCGGGGAGATATTTTTGGAACCTTCACCAGACAACTGTCATAAGTCCATTGCAGGCACAAGTGCTGAAAGCAGATACCAGCAGCCCAGGCTGTCACTCTTCAATCTCTTACACAGCTGTCATTTTGCTTAACGTGTCCCAGGCTATGAACACTTATATTAGCTATTAAAATGAACACATAGGAATAACAAATTCTAAAAAAGAAATAATTACAATTTCCATGCACAATTAAACAGGAAAATTCCATAATATTAATATTATTTGTATTATCTCCAGTGTCCTTTTTGTCCTTACTCAAGATAACAGCACTGCAATAGAACATTGAACGACACCAGAATCTGTTCAGGGAACTATAAATACAAGATTAGGCCGTCTACCTTAACTTTAAAGTGAAATGATCTTGCATGCAAACACTGAGCAATAAGCTAAAAATGTAATCATTTTATGTACAAAGGTCATCTTAAAGCTAAAGAAAAATATAAATATATAATTTGTAGACATGTAATGTACTGGAAACAAATGCCTGTGCTACTAAATTATTGGCAAGCATCAAGACCAGATCAAATCTTTGCGTAGGGGTAACACATGGTGCTGCAACCTTGAGGTGTGATCCTACCCTAAGTGAGTGGCAGGCCTTTTTGCCGTGTTTAAGACCATGAAGACATGTCTTATAGAATATTATTGCTGTATGATTCTTTTAAATAAAAGCAAATACAATATTATGTCTTATAAAGGTATCTGTAGAAGCATACAGTATTTTGTGTTTTCTTATTTTGTATTTGTTGGTATTGTTGTAGTATGACTGTATTTTTGCACAGTGCATTTTGAAAAATGATTAAAAATCAAAAACAACATTTTACAAACATGTAGGCAATGTTCAGATAAGCCATGAGGTTGCAATGTAATTACAGCATGTTCATGCCCAGAAACTGGGGCCCCAGTTTGCTGATCCCATAGGGAATAAATAGCAAATAGTAAGTGGTTTAGATCCCCTCGCTGCCACCTATCAAATGTTTAAAGCTGGATCATTAAATGGACCTAACATCACATTTTCAACATTATGTGACGGGGTGGCTATCCCTTTCAAATCATAAAAATTGTGTGTTTTTTTTACTTTTAAATTTAATGATTTTTTTTTAAAAGGCCCCCTCCCCTTTGTAAAAACTGATGGGGAAACCTGCAGCCTCTTGGGATACTTGCCTCACCTATCGCAGGAGGCTGTTGGCTGCTTTTCATGCACATGCCGTAGATTGGGCAAAAAAATTATCAATACCACCTCTGGGCAGTGCAAGACTGGGTGACATCATGAAGAACCTGGAAGAAAGATTAGACAGAAAAATGAGCCCCGGAAAGAAAAAGGAAGCTGAGACAGCAAAGTTTTTTTTAATGAAAGTTCCCCTTTTGAGGAGCATAGTGATTGGGGTGTTGAATGACTGGCAAGGATACAGGCACCTGGAGTTGCCCAGGAACTGTTGTTCCCACTGTTGGTTTCAATGAAACCTTAGAAAAAGATATATATTTTATTGTCTATATTCATCTCTATACCTGTTAGGCAGCAATAGACAATGTGGAGCTAAAGCTGCGTACACACTTCCAATTTTTATCGTTGGTAAACGAACGACGAACGATTCTGCACGATATCTGCGAACGATCGTATGGCACTGATCCTGTACCTACAGATAACGACACGATCGTTCAAAGATATTGTACACACGATAGATGCGATCGTTTGAACGATACAGGAAGTGACGTGCACCACAGGAAGTGAGCGAACGCACGTTCACCGCGCATGCTCAGACCATGGACGATCACTGAACGACCGTACACACGATAGATGGTCAACGATCGTCGTCCGATCCGCCGGTCCGGTTGTTCATTTCCAACGACTATCCTCGTTCGTCGGCGTCATTGGTTACTTTTTTTACGAACGATTTTTTGCCAATCGGTCGTTCGTCGTTCATTTCCAACGATAAAAATTGGAAGTATGTACGCAGCTTAAGGAACCTAAACCAGCTTCGCTGCTTTAAAGTCTTCCTGGCACATGTGTTTCAACGGCAGATTCTCCACGAGGGAATGTTTCAGTGAATGTAATATGTTGATCATGTTCATGTTGATGTAATTATTGAAAGATATAAAAGTGTCATTGCATTGCACATAAAATATTTTATTATTGTTTGATATTGGGGCTGATAACTAACAATTATTAGCAAATATGCACCACTATCAAACACTAAAAAAAATAGAAAACATAAAATTTATAATATAAACATATTTCTATGTTCTTTCAGATGTGTTTTTTTCTTTTTTTTATTATTTTTTGTATTTTGTTTCTATTTTAGGTTTTGTAGGAAACAAAATATAGCTTCATGTAAAACATATGTTGTGCACCTCCTCTTTAAAATTTTGGGGAAACGTGTCAAAGAAGACATGCAGTCACAACTTAAATATGGGCCGGAGTTATTAAAGCTCAAAATAGCTTCTCCAAAACTGGAGAGAATGGACTATCATGGGAGAACCTAGGTGATCCAGAAAACTTGGTGTCTGCTGTGGGATGATGAGAGAGCCAATATTCATATCTGTAACATTTTCAGGCTGACACATGGACAATTTGAAGTATCAGAATCTTTCCATGTTTTATGGGCACATCCAACACTATCTTTTTTTTCCAAGAAGAACAAAGTTCATTTTAGTATAGATATAGATTTAGGTTATTATATACATATATTAGGTTTTGGGTATTTTCTTTTAGTAATTTCCAGACTGGTAAAATGTGTCTGTTGTATTTAGGATTAATAGTGGACAAAGGATTTCCACACTAAAACTGCCTACACACTTCCAATATATATCTTTGGAAACAAACGACCGATCGGCCGATAATCGTTCACAAAAGGTGACCAACGACCCCGACGAATGAGGATTGTCATTGGAAATGAACGACCACCACAGTGGATCTGATTGGCCGATGATCGTTTACTATCTATCGTCTGTACGTTCATTCAGTGATCGTGCATGTTTCTGCAGTACACTTTCTCCTTTACATGTCACTCCCTGCATCGTTCAAACGATTGTATCTAACGTGTGTACATTATTGGTGGATTGTATTTGAACTATCGTATCGTTACAGCATGTACAGAATTGTGCACAATAGGATCGTTCAAGTATATCTGTGCCTAATCATTGATCAGTCGTAATCGTTTGTTTTCTACGATAATTATTGGAAGTGTGTACTCAGCTTAAGGGTTCTGTAAAGACAGGTGTGCTGAATTTTACACACAGACAATGTCTAACATTCCTTGGATATTATTATTTGACTGGTATACCAATCCAACACAACTTCAAAACATTCCTAGAGTTACTGGCCTGGAACAAGTATCCTGCAAATAAAGTCAGAAAATTCCAACCTTTTCCAAGTCACTGCCCTCGAAAGTACTTACTCCATTGGACTAGCATGTCTGAGAGGAAAGTATTTCTAGAAGATGAGGTCAGCAATGATTTCCATACTAAACCACCAGAACAGAATGAAAACCAGTACATTATATTATATATCTTTTCAGACTTCAAGACAAGAAAAGAGTGGGTATAATTTGTGGTACAAGGAGTTAATACTAATTTATTACCAACAGCTAGGGAGTGTTTGATATATTACATTCATGTGGTATCTGTTCAAAATTGTATTATGCTTATGACATCATTATGTCATGTTTTTAATGTTTGTGAATACGAATTGTAATTGTATTCAATTTTCGACCTATGTTTGTGTCCCTTGTAAAAAAAAAAACTATTGATCCTGTTAGAAGGATAATTTGAATTTATTTTTTCTAATATTTATTATAATTCTAAAGCCCACTGAAAAGCACACTGAAAAGCCCACCATGTCTGGGTAAAGTTTCAAGGTCAGATGATGCAGGAAATCAGATGGCATTATGTCAGCTCTTACATTTAATCCAGGGTTAGGTCTTCATGTTTTGTTGAACATAAAATACATTGCATGTTTTAGTCAACCCCCTACTAGGACATAAATCCCATATTACTTGAGATCAATTTCTTTCTAGACTGGCTGGACCAGCTGTAAGTGCTTGTAAACAGGTGCAAACATTTCACAGTTGTTTGCTGGAGGTCTTTTACATTTGCACAATGGTCACTGTCCCCTTCTGAAAGCAGCAGATACAATTCACCCTATATTTCTTGAAACAAAAAAAAATGTTTTGCCTTCAAGTTCTAGCCTGGTATAGAGGTTGTGTGTTTTGAGAATAAATGTCCCCCGACACCATAGTAGGTGGGTTCTACTGACTGATGGTATCAGAAGGTGTAGTGCAATCTATTTAGAAAAAAGCCAAAATAGCTTCATGCTGGTACATAAGCAGGAGAGACAGGTAGGCAATAACACTGTATCACTACTAGACATGTGCAGTTGCATTAGTATTCAACCATAGCAGCCATATCTAGCATAAAGCACCTCAATAGTGGCCCCTGCGGAAGGTGAACATTTTATAAAGGGTGAATGTTTTTAGTAGGTGGTGTTTTAATGGAATATGATCTGCAGATTGCACCAACAACCACACTCCCCCTGACCTCTTCTGTCCAACAAGAATTCTTGTATTCTTCCTCAAGAATCAAATCACACAGCAAAAAATAAAATGCCTTGACACACTTCACTCATTACAATGAACGCTTTGCAGCAAACTCTTTAGGTCCGCTATACAAACCTTCATTGTAGGTTGCAGCAAACGCTAGAATTAGAAAGAGATGCCCTAACCATTGTAACCAGTACTTAGGCGAGGACTCTTCACACTTCCCACTGGCAGGCGCTCACTCACAGGACCCTTAGGGTTTAGTAGGCCTGAACGCCTCTGTCTCTTTTCAAGGCAATGCAAAACTGACTTCCCCAGTTCTCCAAATGTAGACCAGTACCAAAATCTGCTTACTGCGGGAGCTCTAATCCAATCGTCCTTTTTGCTGACCTCCTTTAGAGGAACTTGATAAACATCCACAATTACCACCCTTTAAACAGGATTTCTAAGGAACAGGATATAGACTTCAAGGCATTGAACAAAAGCTTAGACACAATTCTGAGAGCATCTCAGAATTCTTCCGGTATCTTCAAATCGCAAACCAGCATTAGAGTGTTGACTGAAACTCTTGACAAATAAGCTACCACAAAAAAAAAAAAAAAAATACCCTTTGCAAAAGGCCTACAAATTGGTGACCTTATTCCAACAATATTACTTAGTGGATGTCCAGCAGGAACTAAACTCTGCTTTTAGAGATGATACATACTACTCAGCTGCCCATCAATATTGTAGGATAGGCCATGCCTTACTTTCCCTTTACCTCAGTGTTCTACCTGATTTCAGCACATATCATTTCCACCGCCTAGGCTTTTCAATGACCCTCTGTTTTTCCAGCTGGGAAGAGTGTTTCACATGTCCACCAACAATTTACTGAAGCATTGCACATTCATAAGACACTGTTCTGAGATTTCTAGCTAATTTTTTTTTCTCCCCAAACTGTACAGAGGATACTTCTCTTTTAATAAATCGGGCTGCATATAAAGCAGCTCCAGTTATTCTCCCATATTTAACATGCCCAGAGTCAATTTGAACTCAGTAAGTTGATAGATCTATTGGAACATAAAACTTCCTGTTGGGACTTATCTCATCAGGTTGATCACCTTTGCACATAAGTAAACGTGTCTGAGCACTAGAGTTAAAAAGTCCCTCCAGTGGGCTTATTGTTCCATCTTTAAATAGGGGGAAAACCCCTACTAGCCAACAAACTAAACCATAGAATAAAGCTCCACACCATTCCCAAAGGTAAAATTAGCAAATTGGAGGCTCACATAGGTACCCAAGTCTTATCCTATTATCCTTTCAGGAATATTTAAATAACCAATCTACCCAAACTCACACAGTTCCATAGTGATCTTTTTAAAGCAACATTTGCAGTACAAGAAACACCAAGTTTAGATGGCTTCTAAAACCTTTACTCTAAAAAATTGAAGGCATTTTAGCCCTGCAGTTAGTCAAAATATTGACCTTTTGATGAGATGGCAATCTTCTGATGCTGAAAGATAACAGCCTCATATCCAAATCAAGTAAAGATCCAACTAACATTTCAAACTACAGAATAGGTTTCACCCCACTTTACCTTATAAGACTCTTTCAGCCAAAAAGATGTTAGGGCCACAAATCATCCTCAATCTTTCTTAAACAGGGGGAGAATTCTGATATTAAAGGCAATAATAAATGTGTCCCATAAACATGCATTGTTTGTACAAATGTTGTGATACATATACATTCCCTGTGAAATACCATCCCTTAAATTACTGAAACCTCTTCAACAGGTTGCTTCTTTTACCAATTACACATTAAAATAAGTCATTAGCTCTTACATTAATCTTCCTATCTCTTTAGGAAAATTGTCTCTACCTAAGCTAGATGAGGGAATACCTTTTCACAATATTAGGGCTTACAATATGGCCAGCCTGATGCACGTCATTAATTGGATCAAGGGCACATCCTATTACTCCATAGAACAGGCCCTGCTAGCTCCATGGGACCTAACTGCCCTTCTTTAATGTCCATGTTTGCACTTACCTCCAGCTCTTAAACATAATATCCTGATTGGAGACATGGTGTTGGCCTGGAGGGGAAACCAGGCACAAGTTGTCATAATCCACTAATATTTTTGGATATTTACCCCCGTGGCCACAATTTTCACCTGGTACTGATTGCACAGCCTTCAAAGTGTGACATTACACAGTTTGCTCTATCACTAATCCCTCCCATATGCTTTACTACAGTCAGGCCACATAATCTGGTCCAAATCCTGCTGAAATCTTCGGGCATAATGCTTATCAAAGTCTTGTCTCCCCCCTGTCTCCATCCATCTTGTTTATTTATCCCATGATAAAGGACCTCTTTTCAAAAGAGCTACAGAACTAATTCGGCAAAACTGGCAAAAGACATAGTTAAAAAAATTAATACAGGGTACTAATCGGTAAGAAAATGCATGATAAATTACGGAGAGAAACATTTTAAAATGATGCATAGGGCACATAGAATCTTTATAACACAAGCACACAATGTGCGTGACAATAAAGCCTGATGTCCAAAATGTGGAGGTAGCACTTGCTCTGTAGTGCATTGCTTATGGTCTTACAAGTACATTGTTACCTTCTAAAAGCAGATTGTGCTTTTTTGCAGAGGTTTTAGGATTTGCAGTACTTCTAGACCCCTTTTTTACGTCCATTTGTATATTTACACCTGGCTAGCTTCAGGATCAGCCCTCCCACCCTACATACGGTTTTAGTTTCCACGAAGACCATACTCTATAGAGATGCTTGAGACAGAAGTTTCTAGTCCAAAAGAGCATTTCCATATATTTGAGCAGTTTAGGTATTTCACACAGTGTAGAATATCTCAGGAACCATTTTTTTTTTTTTTTAACCCAGGGCTTGTTCATAGGTCATATAGTACGATGGCATCCTTTCTTGTGGCAATGAGTAGGAGTGTTAATTGATTTTATTTTCATCCTACTGGTATGTTATTTCTGTATTTTTTCCCCACCTTCCCTTTTTTGTCGGTTTGGATTGGGATCTTCATTTCTTTCTCTGTTCTATTTTGTATGTATGACAATCTTCATTAAAAATTATGAATCAGCCCCCTTCCCCATTTTGAAAGTTGTTGGGGTATAAAGTGTATTCCATATCTAGGAATCCACCAAACCTCAATTCCAACCCTGCCCCCCCCCCCATCCCCATCCCCATATATGCACAAATATGGTTTTATCTTGCAATAAAATGCTATACTTTTTCTATTTGAGAAAATAACAGACCAATCATTGTTTTGTCCTGCTCACCCATTATTACCACTGTGCGCAGAACATCTGCCTCTTCCTCTAGGGCACCCAACATTTAGCATATTATATTTGTGGTACAGGGCAAAATGAGACTTTAAACTTTGCCCATTTAAATTTTCACAAGAGCTCCCGGAAACTGAAAAAGAAGCAGAGGTTCAAGTCCAACTATTCATTGGATTGAATTTAATATATGTAGGATACAGAGCATAAGAACATGGATATTAAAACAGATAAAGATAAAACGCTAAAGACTATTGCACAGGAATAATGTTAATTGTTTTAATGAATAAGGAGGAAAGGGGGTAAAAAAGTAAACAAGGGTAAATGTATGCTCAAACACATGTCAAGTGGTAAGCAGGACATAGGTGATTTCTATGTTAAAGTTGTATCCATAAATTAGCCAAAATGATACGTCCACGTAAACAGCATCAATGACCGTATCTGAAATGAGAGGAAAAAAAAAAATAAAAGCTTAGGATTAGGGTCGCCACTTAAGAAAACGTTCGAAAACGAAAATGTAAAAAAAAAACCACGTACTTAAAAATGCAATTCCAGACGGGACTTTTAATTATCAATTTTTATTACATTTATATTTCTATGGTCAACAGCAACTAGGCGGTCACTTCCTACATATATACTTCATATTAAATACTAGTTACTAGTGTGCTTAGTTCCAAGAGCCAAATTGTTCAGCAACCACTCTTTGGGGAGTGTAAAAAAAAGGAAGAGGAACCTAGCTTATGTATCAAAATTACTCAATGATACTTCATTAGAAACACTTTTTTTTACTATGCAGCAAATCAGCTTTTAGGTGTTTCTTTTACAAAATCATTGGATGCACTACATGCATAATCCTGCAGAGGGTGTGCTAACCAACAGGCACAAATAACCACATATGCAAAAAAAAAAAAAAAAAAAATTTATAGTCCAGCAAAAATGGTTGTAACTTCTACTTTCTTAAAATGTCACTGCAGCTTATTTTCTTGAGGGAAAAAAAGGAAGCTTTCCTTTTTGATGAAAAACTTGAATACAAGGTAGAGCAAAATCATCAATGGCAATAAAGCCAGATTCAGGCAATAAAGCAGTGCAAAGGAAAGGGGAAGTAGCTGTGAAGTCCACATGTACTGGCAAGTTGCTATTCATCTTTGACCTGCTTTATACAAAGAATGTAATGTAAAAGGGAACTGATGGGCTAAATATTGTATATCAGACACCCGTTTTTCAAGAATACTAGCAAAGACTTGGTTTCCAAGTCATTCCTGAAAATACACCCCCTAAGAATACAAAATGCACTCAAAACCATTGATGCAGTTTACAGTAAAGAATAAATTAGGAAACGTTGTTTTTCTTACTTTTGAAATTCCCATTCTCGGTTATCGAGTGGACAAACTTGTCGAGTCTTCAGCCATCGAGAGATGCAATGAAAGTGAAACGCATGCTAAAAAAGAAAAATTAGATAGCCATATGGATAGGCTACATATTCAAAGCAAACAAACAAATATAAAAAGGTATAAAGTTACAGTTTCCTGACTGTTAAGAGCTTTCTGACGGTGACCACACAGCCCTATACTTGGCACGTTTTGATACACTTTGCTGCGACAGCTCCTTGCCCTGGCCAGCATTATCCAAGTAATTTGTAAGACAGTAGCTCTTTTGCTGGATCAGACAAGACACGCTTGTGTTTCCCTTATCTATAATAAAACTTGGGTACCCATGTACCTATTGCCAGTTTTGGAAGGTAATTATTGCTGCATACTGGAAACACAAGATCTGCTGTTATGAAGATGCTCTGCCCAAGTCATTATCTATAACAGGGGTCGGCAAACTTTTATGGCGACTAGACCATTTCAGGGGTGGACGGGAGCACAGTAGGCCTGACTGAGTCCCGCCCTAATGGCTCCGCCCACCACCAGGGAACACCCTATGAAGTGAGATCCCTCTCCTCCATATGCATTGCGGAGGAGAGCTTTGGGGAGCTTTCCCTTTTTACCGCGCCGGCCGCGGTAAATAGGAGAGCAACAGCAAGGAGGCGGCTCCGGTAGTTCCTAACGCTCCTTGGCTGATCGGCCAGGAAGTGTTAGGTGGGAATGAACTACCGGCTAGGATGTATCTGGCCTAAAGGCCGGAGTTTGCTGACCCCTGATGTATACCAATCCATAACACATTCTTACACTTGTCCATCTACATCCTCCTAGCACATCACCTTTAATAAAAGCTTTTTACTTGCTGCCTAAAGTATGCTACCCGTTGACAAGTGTAAAACCTTTTCATTTTTAATGTTTTAGTTGATCTGTACATAGTGCAGCTTACCATTCGCACAGCAAGTATTTTATTGTACCTGCTGAAAGTCAGAACATTTAATCCCTTGTCTGCCAATGTCAAACTACAATACCAAGGTTGTCCTACTCCTTGGCATACAATAACTTCTAGAACTTCTGGTTTAAAAGAGTTAAAAAAGTTACATTAAGAGCAGTGAGCTTTTTTGGTTAGACTGACTAAGTTTTAAGGGAAAGTGATCAGAACATATATCTGGTAATTTCCACATAAAAAAAAAAGGAAAACGGTAATTTCCAAATAGAACCCCCCCTTTCCTACAACGCCCAAACCCTCTTCATTAGCTAGTGATAAAACCAGAACTTGCAGGTCTCATTGCTGGCTCTTATAGGTGCTGAGAGGAGCATTTGTAAACCATCCATACATTTCTTGATCTCAAGGGCTGGGTTATTGTATCTGCTTATAGTAAGTAAGTACTTACATTGCATACTCCCCATGCCACAGTGCATTCTTCAGAAGTAGCAGATGCTTGATTGGCTTGGCATTCTATACCTACAAGCATGAAACAAAAGGAATAGGAAATTTATATTTAGTATATTCAAAAACAGCAAAAAGATTATTAGTTGTATGCATATACACAGCCTCTACAATAAAAAGCAATGGGAAAACGTGAAAAAACAAAACAAAACACTTTCATTTTTTATAGCAAGGGTAAAAAAAGGTAATTTTGTGCAAAACAAATGCATACAAAATTACAATGAATTGCTTTTAAAGGTCACTTTGAGCTTGCGTTTGATATCTTCATACAAGTCAATGTACAGGTATAGGAAACCACTACATATTGTAGCAAAAAAAAAAAAAAAAAAACTGTATTTCATAAACCAATTATGGTTCCAAATACCTCCTCTCTGTTGCCATTTTGTACTTGAGTTATGAGTTTTGGGAGATAGCATTCCAACAAGCAGTGGATGGATATTTTATTACAGAATTATGTCCATAAATCAGTTTTATAACCCCTTCAGGAAAGGACTTCATCACATAAACCTTTATTTCATCCAGTGGAAAAATTCACAATCAATATTACCAGATGTTTAAAGGTCAGAGACCATATTAAATGTCCATGTCCTCACTTTCCACAGCGACCACTGTCTGACAGTATACCCTGTGTCTTGCCTTAGGTTTTTATTACAACCATTACTAGTGTTCTCACCAGTTTTTTTTCACCTAGGTGGGGAGAAGATGTAGGGGGGCTGGACAAAACTTGGGTGGGGCCACATGACAAACTAGTGTTACTGGTTGTTGCTGCCATAGGAATCCAGTAACCCCTCTAATTATGCCAGCCTGTAATGGTGAACCATAAGACCCACGCATGCCTAGTTTGGTCTCTTGGAACTCCTTATTTTGTGCCAACTAATAATCTGGGGGTTGACAGCTCCTAAACCCCAACCTTGTGCATTGGCATAAAAAAGCCCTGTAAGGGGGAGCTCTTACTGACAACATCTTATTGCTAAGGACAACAGCATTGACATGTTGAGCACTGCAGGGAGCCCAGTGACTCGAACTTTAAACAGCAACTTGGACCAAGGCAAGCCAACTCTGACCAAGTATTATTTCATCGTTATTCCCTTTTATTTTACCCTGTTGCTATAGTTCTATTAATGTTCTTTGATTAGTCTTTATTTTCTGCACTTGTTTATGCTTTGTGTTTTTGTTATGTTTTTACTTATTAAACACTATAAAAAGCTGAATCTCTGAATGTGTAAACTTTTCTCCTGAAAACACTACTATAAACATTAAACGTTCTGATCAGAGACATCCCTGTCTGGAGTGGCAGCAGGTATCAGACAGTACAAAAGAGTGGAATCCTAACTGTGGGTGTCAAGGGTAACGGTGCATGCTTCCATCTAATCGAGTATTGTCTACCTCAGTGTGTTTAGCAAGGTTTAACAGATCGGGTAACCTTGCCTCGTGACGACCCTTCTCAGCCTGGTGGTGCTTAGATTGTTGCTGAGCTTGCTACAAAATCAAGATAATTCCTGAGAGGGGGCGTTTGTCACATACAGAACTATGTCAAAGGAACAAGAGAGTTCAGATTTGTGTCCATTACAAAAATACCTATTTTCATAATGAGAATGAAGATCATAGGCATAACATGCTACTTACACAAGTCCATAATATGGTTTCTGCAGATGGCACAATTATCAACTACAATGTCCCAGGCCCAAAGAGCAACTGCATTCCACTGAAAGTAAAAAGCACAACGTTATCAAATTAGTTTTCACACTATTCTTTTAAAATTCATGCATTGATGTAAAAAAACGTAACGTATAATACAAAAATCAAATGACATTATAGAAATCACTTTAGTCTGAAGGAGATACACCAAATGCTATATCACTTACAATTTGCCATAGCTGCTGCTCAGGGACAATAAGAGCCATAAAAATAAGGATAAAAAGGACATATCCTTTCAGCCATAAAATGTATGTATAGTATTAAAATGTTAAAGAATATTTTTTAAGGATTTCTGGGCCCTTTTGCAATGAAACAGTTATATTTCATCACAACACTTCAAACACAGATTTGGTGTTCATAAAAATTCTCTGTTCTAAACTCATTACTGTACTCAATGTACAAGACAACTGCAGCTATTAAAATAAACAACCCACCCATAGAATGAACTTTTTTATTATTTTTTTTTATGGACAATTTAATAAGTTTATTTGCTATCTTTGCTATCTGTGAATCCATTTATTCAGCAGAGCGGAGATTGCTGTACTGATTTTTGCTGATCACTAGGAAGGTATGAAACCTGCTGGGTACTACATACAGTAGCTCAGTGCAGATGGAGCCTATCAATAGCCTTTGGCTGGGTACACACATGCAATAATTGTTGCTGGAAAAGATCTTTCAGGATCCTTTCCAACAAAAAACTGCACGATGCATGAACGAGCTCTGTACATACAGCACCATTATGTTCTATGGAGAGGGGGGTGAATGATGGAGCAGCACCCTGCTGTGCTCTCTCCCTTTCACTTCCATTACGATAGTTCCTCATCCCATCGATCTGCCAGGACGGTTGTGCTGATGGCTAGCATTGTACACACGCCTAATTCTCATCCGATATTCCCTGAGCCGATTATTAGAGGAGAATCATCTGACCTGAGTACATAGCCTTGGAGTACTGACAGAGGTGTTTAATAATGAACCTCACCAAAGCACAGGTTTTGGTGAGGAAAAAACATAAGTTCACAATAATCTGCATCTTTTCTCCTTAACAAACTCAACAGCAATGCTGCAGTCAGGCTAAATGAGAAATTAGTGTATTCCTTGAGTACCTAATATTAATAATAATGATTATTTATATAGCACCAACATATTACACAGCACTGAACATTAAATAGGGGTTGACAGACAGATACAGGCGGGGGAGAGGGTATAATTCTGAGCTCGGGATAGAGCAGGGAAAGGTTAGAACCCTTGCACGGTGATAATAGCAATTTTTATTTTTTCCCCTATTTTCCTGAAGGCACATCACCCCATATGACACCGGATCAGTACCAGATGCCAGTCCCATTTAGAAGAACCCAGATGAAGGTGGCGGTACCAAACCCACTGGCCGGGCTGGGATCCCAAAGGCATCAATGGGTTTCCACGTGTAAAAGGATCAGGTTTTTTTTCTGATAGTTCCACTTTAAGATGGAATTCTTAAAGTTTGTGAGATTTCTGATTACTTCCTGTTTAACTGGTAAGACATTTGGTAAAAAGAAATCTCCCCAATGACAGACAACTTTATATACTTATCAGAATATTAGCACATTTTCTGGCCAGGACTTATCTTTAATCCATTGCACTATTTACTTAAACTTACAGAAGTTCACTTAGCAGGAGCAATGTATAATAACGAACGTTAACATCGTACAGCAGATCTGTCCGGGCACCGGAACACAACAAACCGACCACACCGGTCCTAGGATTATCTGTCACTTTACCGAGACCATTTCATTCCTCTAGTGTACGTTCCACCTACCTTCTTCACCTCAAACCGCTTCTTCCCCGCACTACTATTATTTCCACTGGGAACATCCACATCCATAGCAGCAGCCATTTCCTACACGAATCAGTTCCCCGGCCTTTACAGTGCTTGTGTCACGCTCACTTCCGTTCTTACGCAAAGCACGCGCACAGCCTCAGAATAATGTTAGTCTGCGGAACTTCCTCTTTGCGTACTCGCTCCCGTGTACGTCACCTCCAGTCACAGTACACACTGCGCATGTGCTTGCTGCAAAATGGTACTGTGATAGAATGTTCACGTGACGCATAACAGGGTCCTGCCAAAGAAATCTATCAAAGTGTCATTTTTAAGTTTGTTCCTGGCCAGTAGTGTTAGTGTTAGGTGCTCTTTTTTAGTTTTTAATAAAATAATGAACAAAAAACCGTTAAATCAATGTAAATGTTTGTGACACAGTTACAAGACCAAGGGAGTTCAGTATTAATGAACACATTTTTGCAATCTGCTGTGCCCTGTTATGGCCCCACACATTTATTTGTATCACTTTGTGGTACTGCCATGCATATGTAAAGGGGCCCCCAGGCATCCCGGCTACCACACAAAATACAATGCCCCATAACGCATGGTAATGTCACTGTAAAGTGCTGGGACAGAAAAAATGCCTTTTGTTCATCAAGCCCAGCGGTCATCAACTTTTTAGAAACTACGGACCACTAAACCTACGGGCCCTGGACTGCGCATGCGCGGGGAGTCGTGTGTCACTCAAAGAGGAACTAGCTTCCCCCAGGGTGACCTCATGATGCCAGATCCTGCCCACTCTCCTATCGCAGGTCTCAGCCCACCACCCCGAGCCTGATACATATGGGGGACATGGTCCATGGCTCCTGCCTGTGCGCCACCCCCAGGGGGTCCTTCTGTTGGTTGGCGACCACTGATCTAGCCCATTGCTGTACATTTTTTATGTCATGTCATGGGTTGACTTATTGAAACACATGTCAATGCATGCAGTGTACAGGGAGTGGAAAAGGTGAATCCAGAGCAATAATGTAGGATAACTTGGCTAGTACTCCTGTATTTGCATTCCTAGGGTCCCAGGACACTATCTGCATGTAGTTTGTACCTTCTCCTTGTGTTTGCATGGGTTTCCTTTCGACACTCACAAAGGTTAATTGACTTCCCCTTAAAAAACTGGGCTTGCTTTGTAATAATGATATATGACTACTGTAGGCATTTTAGATTGTGGGCCCCTCTGAGTGACATGAACTTTGTAACAATTAATAATATAAACACTAAAGTTATAAGACTACAACTTCCAAATTGCATCTCATTCAGTGCAACTGAAAATAATTTGCATTTTTTAAAATAAGGATTCCTACTTTTATGTGTTATCTTTGAAAATTGAGCCTCTAGTATTAAAATGTGTAACAGAGTTACCCAAAACTGGTAAGCGTTAAAAAAAAAAAAATCCCGGGCCTTTACAGTGCTCGTTTTAGAGATTGCATTGCTTCAGACTTCCATCCAGGGTTGACAGTATGGTGCTGATTCTAATTTTTAATTTGTGTCAATAGTATTCTGATTCACTCTGTACAACATTTTTCTAGGTGTCTCAGTCATGCATCGTCTCTCTACAGGCATGTTTTTGGCTGTATCAGTACAATAAATATTTATTTGCAGATGTGCATGTGTTAAAGCAGAACTAAACTTAAAACAAAAAAAATGATTCTGAGTTTAGGTACGCTTAATTATGATGCTGATTGTGTCAGTTCAGTACTTGTGCCTCTGTAGTTATGTTAAGTTGTGTTTTGCTCATTTGGTTTTTGATTCAGTTTCCACCACAGATGTCATAGTTTGCATACTTCTCCAGTGCAACAGATTGCTGTGGCAGTTCTACCAGCCTTCCAAATAGGGGCTCAGATATAGGTAAAGTTAGATTTTCAGGCTATCATCTATACAAGTGCCTCTTGTACAATGTGTCATGGGAGAATGTTTCTGTCCATTTTGACACCCTAAACAAGCCATCTCTGCCGGTGGGCAGAGCTGATCTATTCACTGTCCAAAAACTGTCCTACCGATGTAGATGTAGGTTTAAAAAATGCCAAACTGCCAACAATTCTCTATCCTCAATTCCACAAGTCTGTGGACTGCAGCTTATCCTATGTAAGTCAAATCTTTTGACTCGCTCATCAAACTTAGTGCCCACACTGACCTGTTTTTTTCTGCATTTGGGTGCCTGTAAATTCACCCCAGCTAGGGAGTGTCATCCCCACCTAATAACTGGAGTTCCTCACTCTCTGAAGTTTAAATAGCTCTGCAGTTCCACACTGATGCTTGATTTCCAGTAGAGGTTTTGGCTGAATTTTATGAGTATCTCTTTGGGTATCCAGCTACAATCCTGGTGGGTTCTGCTTTCTGGAACAGAATCTTCTATTTCTTTTGCTCAAACCTGTGGGATCTCCTGGTTTCAAGGTGCTCAATAGGACTTTTTTTATATAGTGCTAACTACCTACCCACAAAGTTACCCTTCTTCAACTTGACATTCCCTCAGGGTGGTTATGGGGATTTTGATTTAAGTAATACTCTCTACATACCTAAAGTGTGGCCTTTTTCAACTCAGTTGTTTCCTGGGACAGAACTCTCACACAACCTTGCTCCTTACCACCAGATTTCCTGGTTAAAAAACATACATTGGCATTGGTTTCAGATTGTGCCCCCTACTTGCCTCCTTTAGACCAGATGCTTCTGTGAGACTGTCTTGGAGCAGAGACTCCCAAATTGTTCATGCGGCAACAGGTTTGGTGATCTTCATTTTTTCTTTTCATCTCATAAACAAGAAATGAGAATATACTTCTCAAATTCTCACTCATTGGAAGTGGATGTGGGGTACCGTCTGTAAAATCTTCTCAAAATACCCACTTTCCCCCTTCTAGCCCTTTTTAGTAGAGTCCTTTGATACGCTCCTCTTCATCCATGGGTCCCCGTGGTCTCACAAAGCCCTTCCCAGGCCTCTCTGGTTTCTACAGATGGCTGGGACAGAGACGAATACATCAAGCGTGTTTCTACCAGGTTGGATTTTAAAAGCAGATTGAAGATTCTTATGGCTCTGAAATGAATGTTATGCTTAAGGAACTGGATAAACAGCAGCATACTCAAATTCTAAAGCAGGGGTCAGCCTTTAGGCCTCCCTTCCCTATTTACCACGGCCAGCGTTAACACTTCCGTCGTCGGAGTAAGGGGACATTCCCTCTCCTCCGTATGCATTGCGGAGGAGAGGGATTTCCCTTCAGGGGCATTCCTGGTGGGGGGGAAGTCATCAGCGCGGGACTCGAGAGGGAGTCTAGTGTCTTGACCTCCTAAAATGGTCTAGTAGCCAAAAAAGTTTGCTGACTTCTGTTCTAAAGGAACAAGCTACCAGTTATTGTACCAACAAAATGACTTGAAAGAGAAGGTGCAGGCTTTACAATATCAGAATCTAAGGCCTGCCTCTGTCCATTGAATATACATTCTGTTTCCTCCTCTCTCTTTAATGACCTCCTAAAATTGCCTCTAGACAATTTCATGGAAATTGATTGAATTCATAGTACTGTATTATAAATATCCTATACTCCTATTTCCTATGACTGGTTGAAACAAACCTTGCTTCTGACTCCTCCTGTGTGTTCTGAGTGCTTAGAGCCAAGGAGAAAATCTTCACACAGACCTGTGCCAGGTTCATGACAGGACACCCCAAAACACCAGAGTTACTTATTGACATAACATTTTTTTTCACGTGTGCCTTATCCATACTGATGTTCTTTTATTAAGATTAGTTGGGTATAGGGTTTATTATCATGCTTGAATTTTTCCATGTTTATCGTGACTACCCCTTCCTTATTTCTTTGTTCACTGTCTATGTCATTTTCCTGGGAAGTGGGATCCTCACTCCAGCTTACCAAGTCACCCCCTAAGGGGTTTGTCACTACTTTGTTGCTTCCTATTTTTGGTGTGTATTATTTATTATACCACACCCTCCTTTATTTTCTAGTTATTGTTAATACTCTACCTTCCCACTGTGTCATTTGCCTCAACATGTCTCTACGGGTAGTACCCAAGTTAAGGGCATCCATTATATGGACGACTCCTCTTACCTGCTGGCTCTGTGCAGGACGGAGGCTTGATGGGGGGAGGGAGTCGGTTTGCATGACTTGCAGAACTCTGCAGTTGTATCTTTTTGCATATCAAAGCACAGCTTGCTCCAGAAGGTAATGAATGTCTAGGCTGCATAAAGTTTTTTTTTTTTTGCTTTGTTTGTGATTAACACACAGTGAGGATTTTATATAGTAACTGACACCCCGCTGCCTAATAATACTTTGAGACAAACATCTGTCCTAATTGCATTTATTAGAATAATGTACCTGTTCCAACTTACATACAAATTCAACTTAAGAACAAACCTACAGTCCCTATCTCGTATGTAACCCGGGGACTACCTGTATACTCTATAGTTTTTAATAGTAACAGGGTACTTTTCAGTACCTTGCTGTTTTGGCTCAGTTTCTACTATTTCTACTGTTGGTTTGCTCACATAAAATTTGTTGTGTTGTTTTTTTTTGTCCAATTTTGTCCTGGGGGAAAAAGATTGCTATTCTTATCTGCCTTTTTTGTGGTACCACAACTAATAAATCAACGTTTCTCAGGGGTATACCATAGCTATTCAGAGAGTTGTAATCCAGGGGTGCAGGTATTTTATTAGCTTTTTGGCAATTAGGTGGAAATGTAATTTATACTGATGGCAGATTTTTATTTCTTAAAATGGGTGATTCAGGCAGGTGGTTATTTCAGAATTAGACAGGTGATGACCCTTCTGCAATAACTGTTTGGTACTTGCCTGATTGCTGCGCCGCTGCTCAAGTTTTGACCACAGTCTGTTTGCCTAACAAAAATCAGGCTCAGTTTTTGGAACTCTAGAAGGCGTGGAGAAAGTGCCTATAGGCAAATGATTAGACTTTTCTTTGGCTACCAACTAATAGATGCATGGTGACCCCTTACTTTGAACATGAGAGAATATACTTTTTTCTCCTTTTTTCACCAGTAATACTCAAGGATAGACTACTTTTGGATTCCACTCCTACCTTCATAGGGTTGAGTCCTGTAGGATTGGTTCTATCACTTTTTCAGTCCAGGCCTTTGTATAAGGCCTATTTATTAAGAATGGTACAAGGCTAAAGAAACCATGCTAGCAATAAATTGAGGATCTCCTGGCTTATTCATGCCTTGGAAATATTACGTAACCGTACAAGTAAGCGTACCTATAATGATCCTCAGAGAAGGAAACTTTTAGCTCTTAGAGAAAAATTGTTCTTTCTCTATATGGGAAAAGCAAAGACCACGTTAACTAAATGCTGGCATTCGTTTTATGAGCATTGGTTTTTTTCCTAAATTTATTTCTCGATTGTTTTCTACTTGCATGGTTTACCTTCTTGTCCTTTTCATTTTTGCCCTCATTCTCTTTTGTGTTAATTTGTTGTTTTAATATATCTCAAGTTTTCTCCGTTTCTCTTTGTAGTAACCAAAATCTATATGTGAAGGATGCAGTTTAAGGGGTATATTTATATTTATTTCCCTGTCAATTTGTCAAAGTTCCCTGTCAGCAGTTTACATCTACAGTCCTCTTTCCAGTGCCTAATAAAACAATAACTCGTTCTGCCCCCTAGTGTCCAATTGTCAAATGTGAACAGAAGCCACAACAGTAAAAGCTATCCTAGTTAATTAATAGGTACATTTACAGCAGAATAATTTATAACTATACCCTAAGTGTTTTTAACCATGCAGTATTTTTTGTTTGTTTTATTTGTGCACTGGAGCTGTTACCTTAGTATTTTATGAATGAGCTTTTATTTGCCCTGGATCTGGTCCGATGAGCTATTGGAGAATTTGGGTCTTCAGTGACAATTTTATACGGTTAGACATTCTGAATGAGAAATGCTTTCTGCCTAACCAATCCTGCAAATTTCTTCAATATAAAAAACATATTTTTAGGTTTGTAAATTGAGCCTGAACTTTACACATTTTAAAACCAGTATAAGAGCTTTAAAACAAGCTTTACCTGACTTTTCCAACTATAGGAACTGTGAATTGATACAAATTAATCTACAAATATAACAACAGAGACATTAAAGAATTTTTTATTATTATTATTATTATTATGTTTTTCTTTCCTGATTGGCCTTCCTACCCATGTGTTGGCATTTATTGAATGTTGTGCCATGAACAGCCTCTCCGTGGTATCCTGATGGTATAAGATGCTCTTGTAGTTGGTAGTACTATCTATTCTCTTCTGTTCAACTCTTATACCAGGTCCACACACCATACAGTCATAATTTGGTATATTAGCATCATTTCAAGCTCAGACTAACTGGCTGCTAGCTGGAGGGTTGTTTCAAGGACGGATACTGCAGTTCCTGCATTTTTGCAAGCCATCTCCTGCTTTTTGGAAGGGCTCATACACATGACACATGTTGCAGCATTGCAAGTTGAAGGTGTTTTGGGGTGCTTGTCCATAAATTTCTATCTAAACATACATAAACACTCAAAAACACACTTGACCCTCTGTGCATGCTGTAAAGAAATAGAGTTGCTGACAGTTCATTGGAATGAAAATGTCAAGTTCCAATTGTCAGTACAATACTTCTCAGTCTTTGTGCACAAGTTTCCGGCCATGTTAGTATGGTACAGATTGCATTGCATATTTTTTTATTTTGGCTATAGTGTGCTGATTCTTTTCTGTAGGACACTGTAGAACACCCACAATGTCCATGGATATTTATATTTCTGCGAGGGATACAATAGACTTTACCACCCCCCTCATGCAGTGAATGCATATATCTATTTTAACACATTATGTGGTATTAACATATCACCACTTCTTAAGGATAAACAATATGTTGTCACTCTGAAACATTAGTTTCATAAATATGTAAGTATAAACAAAATTGTAGGAATGCAATACCATTGTCTATCATTTGTGCTCATATATCCATTGCATAAGAGAAACAAGAATGACAAATAACTTTAACAAACTCACATGGATTTTTTAAACTAACTAGAATAAATAATATGTTCCAGAATAATGTTAAAAAAAAATCATACATTAAGGCCTCTTACCTTGTTGAAGGATAAAAAAAAATGTTAAAAAGTGAATAAAAGAATCTTTAATGACAAGCTATATGCAACTTGACTCCTCCAGAGTTAATAACTTCTATGTGGCTTCATATCTGCACTGTGTAGTAATGTTAGCTTGATGCAATGCCCGCTGGGATATATAGCTTTTAATATGTGGGCAGCATTTAATAAATAAAACAAATAAATATATTTTTTATTTTCATTTGTTTAAAATATGTGTATAAAAAAGTATCGATAACAAGCTTACTCGTGTAGACTACATATTAGCAAGTGTGTGTCGGTTGATAAAGTATGCACTTATAAAGCAATTGCAACGTACATCAAGCAGAATAACAAAATCACTTGTATTGAGTGGACTCAAATGTTGTTGCAGGAGGCACGTAATGCGAGTTGTGTCATAGCGTAATCCTCTGGCATGGATAAACAGCTCATTCATGTAAGTCTTGTCCCAGAATTTACACATCAGAGGGACACCCACAATGGCTGTCAGAGGAGTTTTTGTTATCTGCTGGATGCATGGGTTTATGTAGCTCCTTCTTTAGATTTGTTGGGAGATTTTTTAATTGATACTGGGGAGTCCCGTGGCCTGGTAGATTCCAGCAACTCCTCCACAATGGTGAACCTCCCTACCATGGTGACAAGCTGTTTCACAGTCTTGGGGTCCCCATGGCCTACCCATCGTGGCTAACTCACTAATGCAACACACCTGGGAGGGTGCTGAAGTATCGGTTCATAACAAAGCGCTCCACCATCTGCAGCCATGAAAAGATCTTCTGCAACCCCTTCCTTACCAACTGGATCAATTTATACATCTTCTGTAGTTATATTCTGCTGTAGTTACACAGTAGCCACCACCAGCTGCCTCACCAACTCCTCCATAGCAAATGTAAGTTCCCTTACCTATGAGGCAACACAAAGTGCAGGTGATCTAGGAAGGACCATACTAAATCCCATAGTGTCTGAATAAGGTGAACTTCATGGTACATTTCGGAGGCAGAAAAATGTCATACAAATTTACATAAGGCACACCATAAGAAATGAGCTCATGTCATGCCTGGGATGGATGTGATGCCCTTAAAGGAACAGGGACTCCTTGCTATAGATGAAGATTTTATTAAAATGCAAGAGAATAATCAAATATGGCAAATTTACATTGTGAATAAGTTTATAACAGAAGAAAAAAAAGTATAAACAAAAAGGAGCAACCCAGCATGGGAGTTATCACCTTGCAGATTGACCAAAAAATTGATACATTTAGTTCAGTATAGAAACATTTGACTTCTTTTTTAGAAACTCTTTACAAAGTCAAGAAATAACTAGTCTATTGAAACATCCTGTGTTGCTGTCATGTGTTTTAGCAAATAGAAGATATATGCTGGTTTTCCATCAGATAGGACAATAGTCAGTTGGTCACAAGGTTGATAGATGTTGTGATTGGTCAGTAAATCACATCCATTGAAACAGTGGAGAAAAAAAATGTATAAAGCAAAAGCCTTTTATATTGTATGATTCTTTAATTAGAATTTTAATTTAATCTTTATATAAAATCATAAAGTCTACATTAACAGTGCCAGTGTATAGTCAGCCAAGACAGGAAGAGGCTAACCCTAGATTTGTTAGCTGACACGGAAATGATTGTAAATGGTTTAACTATCAACCACTAACTCTCCCTTCTCCCAGCTGGTTGAGGAACGTATGCCAAATAGGATCAATTTCACAGGAAAGCCAGGTAGTACACATGAGGCTGTCCACAAAATGTCCAACCTTTTGCTAGACAGTTGTCATACTGTGTCTTACAAGAGGTGGAAGTAGACATGAGGAAGGAGATTAAGGAGATACTGCAGTTATTTAAAAGTCACAGTGCCTGGGCATCACCGGAAGTTCTGGTCCTCAAACATTTTTACACCACCAGGTTCTATGTAAACTACAGGAAGCTGAATGCCATCACCCCCCTCAGATTCGTACACCATGCCCAGAATTGATGGATTGCTAAATAAGCAGGCAAGTGCCCACTATCTGATGATCATGGATTTGAGCCGAAGGCACTGTGAAATTGTGCTAGTGCCTAAAGCTTGGGAATATTCAGCATTCATCACCCCATTTTAGATTATTTTAGTTTATAGTATTGCTCTTTATAATGATGAAGAATGCACAAGCCACCTTCCAAGGGGTTGTATATGTACTAACACCAACTGGAAAGACTAGGTGAATTTGTAGTCAACAATGACATTGTAGTGGCCGGTGATACCTGGGAAGAACACCTCAATCATCTGTCACAGGTACTAGACAAGCTGGGAGCTGGTACCCTAACAGGTAAACCAAGAGTGTGTTTTAGATTGAAATGAGTTTAGTCCAGTACCTGGGTCAATGGGTGGGAAGCAACACCGTGAGACCCTAAACATTGAAGATTGAGGCCTGGCTTCTACCCAAAACCAAAAAACAGGTGTTGTCATTCTTGGGAACTCTACTATCGAAATTTTCTACCCCATTATAGTACCCTGGTGAAGCCCCTGACTGACCTAACCCGGAAAAGATGACCCAGCATAACAGGACTGATAACAGAATGTAAGGAAGACTTTCAGAATTTGAAGAAAGCACTTGCCAATGCACCCGTTATTCAAGCCTCTTATTTTACCTACTAGTTTTTGGTGCAAACCGATGCATCCTCGTATGGCTTAGAAGCAGTACTAAGCTAAGTGGATTAGGGAGATGAGCGCCTAATCATCTAGCTGAGCAAAAAACTGCTCAGAAAGGAGGTGACATGTAGCACATTCGAGAAAGGGTGCCTTGCAACTGTGTTGAACATGCAAAAGCTGCAGCCCTACCCCAGGACCCCAAGTTCAAATCTTGGCCAGGTCACTATCTACTTGGAGTTTGTAAGTTCCCCCCATATCTTCTGGGATTCCACTGGGCATTCTGATTTCTCTACACACCCCAAAAACATTCAGTTTTACTTCCTCTCAAAAATAAACTTTACAGAGTCTAATGTAGCAGGACTAATTATAAGCAAGATCTAATATGACTGCATATATGTGTAGCAATGGGATCTCCACTCCATTAAGTTTAATTGTGGTTTGATATCTGTTCAAATTCCACCAAGGACCAAGCATCATTATTTCAAACTTTTATTGCAAATACACTTGAAAAGTATGGGTTTTATTTCAATTGCACCATTTACCAATTTCTCAGAAAACATTCAAATAGGGCAAAGTAAGAAATCTAATAAAAATGGTACAGCACAGGAAAATTCTCCACAAAGCATTTTCAGAACAATGTGAATTGCTGCATTTTTTTAGATACCACACCTTGTATTGAATTAATTAATACAACATATTACCTGAGGTCATAACATTTATTAAAAAGAAGATATTTTTACAGGTAGGTAAGGTTTGCAGGCCAAATACAAACTGTATTAGTAAGAAAACAGATAAAGCTAGATAATCTTTCTAACTGCATCTGAATAATCTCCATTTCTCACTTTTTACTTACATAATATAAGTAATTCTTAACTAAATCATCAGAACAAGGTAATTGCCATGTTAAGAACCCTATTCTTATAAAGGCATACTGTAGTGGTACTAAAACTCAATCTGTAAGCATGCACTGCTAACCTGTAAATATGTCATAATAGTAGCCATCCTCTAATTATACTTTTCATTAAAGGGCAGGTCTGGCCACTTTAAAAACAATACTACCTCCCCACACTCAAACAAACCTATGCTTGATCGAAGAAAAAAAGGCCAGAAATATACACCTTAAATTCATTCTAATGACATGGCTGCTGATCCTGCAGAAGTATGAGCATGAGGAGTTGGCATCTAAATCTGTCATCACAAATAGAACTGGTTGGATTGAGGAATATGGGATGGTGGATTATGTTAGCTCTGTGCGCTATTCCCTTAAAATAAAGCAATAGATTTATAATAGCCTGGTGGGGTAGGATCAGTTTTTTTCTTTTTAATGAAAGAGGTACATTTGGGGTATCATTTACCAAATTTCCTGCGAACTGTAGCAAGATCTCCACCAAATATTGAACTTCCGATGAAATGTCTAGGAGCACCACACTCAGATATAAATCCAGAGGCAAGAAACTTGTATTTTGTCCAAAGCAATCAATCAGATTTTAGAACTTAATTTTCTATAGTAGGAAAATAAAATAGTCTCCCTTTACAGTTTTTTTTTCTTTTCCAAACATTTTTTTAAAAAGGCTGTGCTACTAAACACCAGAATGTAAAGGCTTAAAAATGAACTTTTATTTTCCACGATATAGGCATAATATTACTGTAGGAATTTATATAATAAGTCACCTAGCACGGGATGTATACCTTAATAAAATACATGTCTAAATCAGGGATCTGTTAAAAATTAAAGCTAGCTTTATTTAGTACATTTTAAGGAAAACCTGTACTAAGAAGTACATAGGCTGACACGACTGACTTTGTTCTGGAACTACAACTTGCCTGTCTGACTCTGTCTTTAACTTTCAAGACCTAGACCATTCAAACTAGGAAAGGTGACAGGGAAGTAAAAACTCCAAATCTTCATACTAGTCCCAGGTAAGTTTTCTAAAATATACAGAAGCTACTGGATCAGCATAACAGCTAGATAACTAGTGTTTTTAAAGGTAAGCTCTTTTTCTCAGTAAAAGGTGTTCGTTAAGTGCCAAAGGAAAGTCTGGAACCAATGCTTTTCATACAAGGCCCATAAACCGACACCTGCATTCCTGTAAAACTGCTTAATACCCAACAGAATACAGTTACTATTACCATCAAGTCCATAAGTATGCAAAATAGCAGACACTGTTGTCCTGTCCTTCTTCACCTGCCACAATGGATCTATAATGTTTCGAGTTATTTTGAATCACTATCCTGCTCTGATGTGGAACTAGCAGGCTGTACATTTTCTGCCAAGCTGTGTGCATGCTCCAGAAACAAGTCTTTTAGTACACTCAATTCTTTGGTGAGTAGTTTGATTTTTGCCTCCAATCTTTCATTCTCTTCTTTTAGCTGGTTAACTCTTTGCAATGTGTCTTGAGCTTTCTGTTTGCTCTTTAATCTGCTCTTTTTCACCGCCATATTGTTCCGCTCTCTGCGCAGTCGATATTCTTCACTGCTGCGGTCTACCCGCTGTCCTTTCTTGCCGTTTTTACTGGGAGGAGTGGCTTTACCTCCTCCTCCTGGGTTCAGTGGCACAAGCTGTGGAGTGGCTGGGCTGCCAGGTTGGGAATCTTCAAGGCTTTCAGACATACTATGTGGGGATGAGTTCATTTTAAATGATTCTTGTCACTGAATGCAAGCGAGTGGTTCTGTAGAGCTGTAATAAAAAAATAAAAAATTTCTTAGTGCAAACATTAATTTACTATAAATTATTCACCTATACTCAACCCTATATTTGATAAAAAAATATGATATGCCATGATTGGGAAAAAGATTGGATAATTTCCTTATGCTAATAGAAATTGCTGGTTGTTGGCTATCCTAATTTCATTCAACTGCAAGCAGTTTAAAACTGTGTGCATATGGAATATTGCTGGCAAACTGCCTTTCTGCTACCATTTCAGTGTTTAGTATGCATTGCATATATGTTTTACAAGTATCTCTGGAATCCATAACATAAGGTGCCTCATAAATGTCACATACAGCTATAATTTTTACCTTTCTCGAAAAACTGTAAGATATTTTTTCCCCATCACCAATAAAAAAAATGAGCTCACTACATCAATTCTATATACATACTCCAAAAAAATAAAATGGTTAATAATCCCTTAATGAACACACTTAATTCACACAAAATAGGATCCCCTTAGAACACTAGTTAGCCTTGCAATAAACTTTACAGAGGCAAATGTAGCAGGACTAATTATAAGCAAGGTCTAATATGGCTGCATATATGTGTAGGAATGGGATTTCCACTCCATGAAGTTTATTTGTGGTTTGCTGTGGTTTGATATCTGTTCAAATTCCACCAAGGACCAAGCGTCATTACTTCAAATTTTGGTTATTGCCAAGTTTAACAACACATAGTGATGCTGCTAGAAGACAAACAAAACGCTACAAAGGGTTTATCCAAAACAGATATTGTATCCCTTCATATGGATCAAATTTATTTTTATTGATCAGTATACATTAGTTAGCCATACATGAATTTTTAAAACTGTACTATTTTCCATATTTCTGAATGAGATGTATTGTATGAGAGTACACCGACCCCTACTATGAATACCAGAATAGAAGTTAGGTAAGTACACAGTATTTATCCAAGCCTGTCTTTTGCCAAGTTCTGTTTGTAAATAGTTGTCTTGGGATGCAGCATACATACGAGATTGAAATAAAAAAGATAAAAAGTTATCTGACTGCCCTGATGACACAAAAGTTGGGTTTTACCCAATTTACCTCTTTTTTCATTCCTTAGTTTTTTTTACCATTCATATTTAAACTGTTTTCAGTAAACATACTGGATACAAGTTCACAAAATAGGGTTCAATAAGGAACAAGTTCTGCAGATCATCATTTATTAATATTGTGAAGGAATAGACTAGAACCTAAACAATCTAAGCCACCGCCATCTAGTGGTATCAGAGTAATATTGCAAAATTCAATGTACTACAATCTATTCTTCTGTTGTAAACCACTTTGTACAATATTCAGTCATTTATTTACAAAATATCCCATGAGAAACCATATCATGTAGGAAAACCCTTCCTTGAGTAGTCATGGTATGTCCAAAGTTTAAATAATTTCACTATTCTATTTAGTAAATAAATGCATGTCCTAATTCTCAGAACAATGAATGTATAGTGGCAACATAGTGCTATCAAAATGAAATAAATGGGCACCATTATTGTGTCAATATCATGGATTTTCCTTCTCTTTTTTTTTTCTGGCATCAAGTAGAATTGGCATGATTTGCAGAATACCTACCTGGATGTAAGGAAATGTGAAATTGTACCATAAAAAACTTTTTGGAAAATTCCTACTATCAGGGACTTGGATCTGCAATATCTTCCCTCGTCGTTACACCTATTCTCCTTGTATCTTAAGCAATTAGATAAGTGTTGCTAAACCCAAAAAACTGATGTAAGACACTACATAACTACCATAAACCCCACTATTTTCTTCATAAGACCTAGTCCAAACTTACATTCTTTTCCATCTCCCAACATGACTTATAAATTGTGTAACCACTTGATACAAGATACATTTCTGTATTGGTCATGCTCTAAACTTTATCACCAATCTGTCAGGTAATGCAGTGTTTTCCCAAGAAATGTATTTCAGACAGGTGGGGTGAAGCTGTAGCTGGGCAGGGCAACACAAATTTAATGTTCCCAGTTTGTCTAATGGGTGTCCAGTAACTCCTCTAACCGTGTCAGCTTTCTTCTGTCCCCTATACTTTGTTTCAACTTTCTGCTGTCACCCCCAGTATGGCCCAAATGTCTGGTGCCCCTGTATTTTGACCCAGATTCATGGTATTTTGTAAAGAGTCCACTCACTTGAAGTATAATAATTTAGGTTTAGTTTACATAAGTAGAAAACAAAACTGTGGCATTTACTGCTCCTGAAAGCTTACTTTCAATCTTGTGCCCAGGAATGCTAATAGGCAGTAACTGCTGGGCTTTGTCGGGTGTTTTTTTAATTGAAACTGCTTGAAAAAGCTTGCATAACGTTGACACATTGGCCCTGATTTATGAAAGATTCAGCTTTATTACATCAGGCACACTTGATTTTATGCATGTAGTGTCTGAAAAAAGTGCTGCCTTCCGTTGCCAGTAGAAAAAAAAAAGAAAAGATAAAAAAAATGGAACGATTTGTTACCAATGTTAACCAATTTTTAGGTTTAAGCAGCAAAACCTGCTAATGAGAAGCAAACTAATGTGAACTGTTTAGAATAGCAGTAAGGTGTGGGTATCCCTTTTTTACGTTAGTGAACTCGTCTCAGGGGAGATGCTACATATGGTATTTATCTGTGGCAGCCCAATAGAGAATAAATGGGGGGATCCGTAAGCGGTTCAATACCATCTACTGCAGCTTGCTGTCAAATCTGCAAACACTGGATAACTGCACTTCTCTGGTATATTATAGCATTTAAATTGCAACAAACAATACATTTCTCCACCATGTGTGTAATAAAATCTCCACACTTACATTCTGTTGATTTTTTGTTGCTGTCATTCTGCTCTCCCCCACACATGTGCTCCTGAACACCCCTACATCCCTCTGACAGCATCTAAGGTTTACTATGTACCTGAAAGCAGACAAAGAGAAGAAAACAAATCTGGCTAGCAGCAACAATTACATTACAACCAGCTTTTAGCCATCAGCTGGACTGCACTAACTGGATCCCCTCTTAACATTAAATAGAACATTAAACTGCCAGCATTCTTTATTTTGATAAAAGTTTCCATCTTTAGTAAAAGTCAAGAATTGGGCTTCAAAGTTCTGGTGCTATTGTGTAAAGTTCCTTCAGTCCTACATAAGATTATTCCCCACATTTAGTATAACCCCCAGCAGCACTGGGAGAGCCTGTCATGTATTCTGTACTACATTACAATGTTATTTCTCTGACTTTACAGGAGCGCTACCAATGCCTAAAAGTGAAATAGAAGCAGAGATTGCTGCCCTCTCCTTTTGAGAATGCTGGTTTGCTGGCTGCCAGTGAATATAATGCAGTTGTGTTCCTGAGCCACAGAAAGTAAAGAAATAAGTAGCTGTGACACTTATGTACAGAATACTTTTTTGTGGTTTATTACTAGACAGTACTATGGTAACTAACAGCCAGGCCTTGTGAAATTGCTTAAAAATGTATGGGAAATGTTTGAACAACCTTCCAGTCTGAAATGAAACAATGAATGTATATAAAATATCTTCAAGATACATACTCGATAAAACATGTTTGTTTAACCTAAAAATCCCAATGGCATTTGCTTTTTTCTTGAGCTTTGATTCAGAGAGTATAATTTTTCGAAAACTGTACACGAAAGCCAAGAATGTAGCAAAAACATAAGAACACGTCCTTTATGAAAGGTAAATAAATCCAGGTTTTCCATTTTTGCTCGTATAGTACTAGGCTTTAATCATTCCATTTACCTTGACATACGAAAATAAAGTCCCTCAAGACCAAATTTAGCTGTTTACAATAACAAGGGTGTTATGGGAAAAAATCGTTGTGGAGACACCTGCTTCAGTAATTACAAGGCAATATGTTTCATCTGCACCAGTGCCACTGCTAATGTCTCAGGATTTAGAGATCACACACCTTTTTTACAATATGTTTTCATATAAAAGTTAATGTAAAGCCTCTAGATTTAGCTTTAAAAGAAATGTCCACTCCTTTTTATTGAAAAATGTAGCTGGAAAGCTGAACTTCTCTTACAGCAGCAGTGACAACGTCACAGTGCTTTCATTGCAGAATATGTTGTCACCCTATCACAGGAATGGGCTCTCCAATGTCAGGATCTCATGCTATTTACAAAATGTTTCAGGGGGTAAAATAGAGAACCCGGTATTGCATGTGGATTTATAGTTGGGCTCTGGTAGGGTTGATCTCTGTGTTCATCTTCTAATACCTCCTTAGTAGATGAAAGTAGAAGTAACCATCATTATACTTGCGGATTATGCCATCATACTTACCCCATGCAGTCACCCTGCAGCTTAGAACCACCATCATCATTACCGCTGGCTCTGAGCTCTAAGCTACATAGTACATACAACATACAGTTTAAACAATAAGCCTCCAGGAGCCAGGGAATGAGCAATGCATGTTTCTAGTAGTATCAGTTTAGGCACGCTTTGAGTGAATATCATTTCACAGGTTGCAGGTGGCAGCAGCAGAAAGTGATGTAAAACAAGAGCTGAAACTAGTGCAAGTGTTATGTAGACTGTGATCACTATAAACGCTAAATACTAGGGACTCTTATTTTAATAAAGATGTCATGGCAAATATTTGAACTGCTATCACATAATTTACCATTAATACACAATTTAAAGGAATTGTCTAGGTTTCAATAACAATTGTAATAACACCAGCTGCACTTGAAGTTATTGTATAAATTTAAATTTACAGTAAAGCACGTCACAAGGTTCACTTATTATCCCCCCCATGCCAAAATGCAGCAATACATGTGTCTACAGGGCAAAAAAGAAGTCTCCCTAATAGGCCACAGATGGCCCAAGAAAAAACAGGGGGTAAGAAAGAAAGCAGGAAATGCTAGAACCCCTGGCAACTTTTGTTACCCATTTCCCATCTGGCATATGTAACAATGGTCAGTATGCTGCGGCGGTATTCATTCTGAGTTGCACCCGGCTAGCGGACCTGTGGTGCAATTACCATGCATTGTAGTGCAAAGGTAAACAATTCAATGAACTTCAAATTTTAAATCACCGCCACACAGATGTGAACTTTCACAGAGGTGTCCAACAAAATAATGTTATGGTAGAAGTGATCCTACATCAAAGGTAGTATAGGAAGTTTAAGGAGGGGTGCACATTTCATAGATTTCTCAGTGCCCAGCAGAACAGGAAGTAAGGGGCAAATTAATCTATGGTTGAATCATGGACTCTGGTGAGCACTGAGAAATCAAACAAGGGCAAATCTTTCAATGAGGAAACTTGTTACAACTGTGTAAGAGAGAGATTCCTTCTGACTTCCTGTTGTGTCTATGGACAGGTGAGGGAAATATAGAAACTGAAAGGTATTGTAACCATTCCCCTCCATTCACACATATGTGTTGCATCAGCACACGTGCATGTCAGTTTGTGCTTTACCATGTGCTGTGATAGGGCAGTCTATTTATTCCAATGGCCTGCCCAACGCCCCATGGCAGTCAAAATATTCAGCCCTATTTTCAGGAGCGTACCACAACACATTACAGGTAGTCCCTCGAGTTAAGGACATCCTACATACTTCCTAGATACAATTGGGGCTTCCCTGCTCGCTGTGTGCAGGATGGAGGCTTAATGGGGGGCGGTTTGCATGACTTGCAGAAGAAATCTTTTGCTAAACACAGCTGAGGCTGTAGGTGATCTTAGGGGGTGAGCTCCTTCTGCAGCCTCTTGTAACTCTTTAATGACCAATACAAACTCTGCAGTTGTTTCTTTTTGCATATCAAAGCACAGCTTGCTCCAGAAGTTAATGAATGTCTAGGATCCATAAAGTTTTTTTTGTGATTAACTCACAGTGAGGATTTTATACAGTAACTGACACCAAACTGCCTAATATTATGTTGGAACAAACATCTGTCCTAACTGCATTTATTAAAATAATGTACTCGTTCCGAATTACATACAAATTCAACTTAAGAACAAACCTACAGTTGTATGTAACCCGGGGACTACCTGTATAGGGCACTTCTGTACAATACAGGTTTGCGGCACACTACAACGCCTGTGTGTTGTGGTAAGATGTCATTGCCTGGCTATGACACTACCACATGATAACAATATTTGTTGCTTCTGGGGGCCAAATTGCAAAGTTGTGTTTTGTCCCTAAAAGTTTTCTCCAAACATAGAGGAATAAAATGTGACCTGGACCCCGGGAAGACAATATTGTGCACACAGGTTGTCACATTACACAAGCCCTTTGTGTAGCTCACACCCCATGGACAGGACATTCACAAAGTGCTGGAAGTTTCCAACAAGTGTTTATTTCTCTCTACAACTTCCGCCTATATCCCTGGCCGCTGTCACCCCTCCTATGGTGGCCCCGGACACCCCGACACCTGGCCCGCCAGACATACCTGGGAATGCCGAGCCTCTGTGCCTGGGGAAGGAAATCCTTCCCCTCCCCCCACGATAACCTTCTCCTCACACCTCTGTGGATGGTCGTCTCCTCCGTCCGCCAATCGGTTCTCTGACACTAAGCGCAGCGCACAAAGGATCGTTGCGAAATCATACGGGTCTTTCCCCGAAAAAGAAGCATGATGCAATCGTCTAAGTGACAGCTCGCTCAGCCAATTAAAAACTGATTTGGTGCAGCTACACGTTTGTCGGCTCCCGGAGCTATGGCCGCTAGAGGGCGCTTTTGTCCTGACGTAATGTAGGAAACGAAGGACTAGTTTCTACTTTCAAGGCTTCGTGTCCTTTTCGGGACGGTCACGTGACATGGTAATGTGGGGATCGGTCAGATGGGCGTGACGTCACCCTGGTTGTCACCGAAGGATTTGTTGTATAATGGCGGCCACCGGCGGGGTTTACTCAGCACTGAGGGCACGGCTAGCGGCCGGGGTAGGAGGATTTCTGAGAGCCCCGGGGAAGACTACACTCCCTAATGTGCCCCGCCGGACTGCGGTCACCACAAACACCGGGGCCATTTATCCCAAACCGGAGAAAGTGAGTTCATGTGAATTCTAGCTTCCTGTCAAGGGGGAATGGGGTCTGTGTGAGTGCCTGTAAGTATGGAAGAATGGGGGAGATCCTAATAGAAGCCTGGCATCTATGGATAACCCCTCTGCCTGGGAAGATGGGATCCATAGACTACCGGGGCCTTTTCTGGGGGTCACACATCCAATAACTGCATCTCCTGTTCTCACTTTCCTTTATTACCCCCCTCCCATGACCCTGATTACAGGCTGTCACCCTATTTATTACCCCCCCGTGACCCTGATGTCCCCCCCCCCGTGACCCTGATTACAGGCTGTCATCTATAGGAGCACAGGAATAGGCCTGGTGGTGTGTTTCTGACATGATACTTCTATTGAAATCCACCTCCTATTATTAATAACAAGATTTTTCTATAGCTCCAACATATTACGCAGCGCTGTACAATAAATAGGGTTTGCAAATGACAGACAGATCCAGCCAGTGACACTGGAGGAGGGGAGGACCCTGTAGAGCTGACAATCTAATCGCTTTGCGTTCAGCACATGCCTGAGATCTGCATTTTATTTTCTCATTGCATGGAAAAGCTCCTTCAGCACAAGTCCAGGAATGGGAACACAAGGGAGCAGCACAAAGCCTCCTGGGATGTGTGCTGTTTGTATCCCAGGAAGCTCTGCGATCCCATTCTGTCATTGCCATGGCAGTAAAGACAGAAGGGGAGGAGCCTCAAAGAGGCATTTAGGAATAAAACAAATATATTTTTGATTTATATAAAAGGGTTATCTAGTTTTCAATATCATATAGTTAAACTTTCAAGTGAACCTCCTATTAAAACTGTAAGTCTGCTTACCCCCTGGCCCTCTCACCCCCTGATTTAGCCTTATATTTGTACTTCCTCGTCTTTCACAGCAATGGGTGTGACTTCCCTTCTGGGCAGATTCCTGAGGAAGGTATACCAGGTGAACTCTCCCTAGAAGACGCTCCTATATTATCATCCTTTTTGTTTAGCTCAGTGGCTGTGTTATAGCGGAGCCCTGCGGGTAACATACTGGCCTGGGCACGTGAATGGTTTGTGTACAGCGACCAGGCGGAGATCACACTGCCAGGAGTCACCACTATCATGTCACTTCAAAAACAAACTAGTGTTCTGATTGGTTGGTGGGCAGATTCCAACCACCCCTTTCTTTTGCTATGGGGAGCTGTGAGTTAGACGCTAGGTGGCTGTGATAACCTACCTCAGAGAAGTGATTTGTGGAGTCGGAACATAGAGCAGATCTTCCATTTTTAAAGCAAAATTCTGATTTGATGTCCAGTCAAAGCAATACATGTCTGGTATTTCCAGGTATGGAGAACATGGGATGCCCTACTCTTCTCCCCCAAAGTCCTTTAAATCAGTTTTTAACTAAGACAGGAAAAGTGCACATGAGGGAGTATCCCATCCACAAGCCATAAAAATATAAAGTGTTCAGTCTTTGTGTGTACATGCCTTGTTGCTTCATGTGCTTTGTGTTCTGTGTGTGTTCTGTTGGGAAGGCGCGGTGGGATTCCTTTACTCTTGATGTCCAGCAGGTTGCTTCTTTGTGGTAAATCCTCTTCTATGCTTGCTCTCCTTTTAATCGTATTGAGAAAGAAAACAATTTCTGTGGCCAGACACATAGAATGCCAAAATTTAATTTCTCCTTGAAAAGAAATAATTTGATTGAAAGGAGAATGTGTCATTTTATGTATGTCTTGCTGTAGTGCTAGGAAATGTTTCAAATTACAGCAATCTCAAGAGTAGCCATTTAGGGAAACAATGTAATTGATACTGACGAATACAAATAAAAAGTGAACAAAATATGTACAACAAAATAGTGGTCTGTCCACCCACACATTTAGACAAAATTTGTTTATGCCTAAAAATCTAGAAAAGGATGTAATTTGATGTACAGCTCCTCATAATATGTTCGTACTAACTGAAACCTATTTAGTAATAATAATAATAATAAATAGGATTTACCTCTCTGCTCTGTGAAAGATGAGGTAAAGTGACCCTGTGATCAGACTGTGTACATTGTACAGCAGTTGGAAACAAATGGAATCTTTCTTTTCCTCTTATACCTGATTGAAGCATTTTGTTTTAACTGGAACAATTTAACCCTCCGGTGAATATAACATGGCAAACATTTGTAATTGGAATATTTTTAAAGCTGCTAAGAACTAACTTGAAATGATCACATTTCATTTGTATTGAATTTTCAGTTTTACATATTTTTTTTTTTTTTGGGTGATCAGAAAATGTCCCTGGATCAATTCCAGTATTCTTCATCCAGAGACCATGAACTTTGGAAGCTGTACCCGAATAAAGGCAAAGGGCTGGTTGCCAGTACTGCCTCACTGATTCCCAAATATTGACATCTTGTGTTTTGTTCTGCACGGTCTGTGTGGAGCAGCTATTTTGGTAGAGGCTGAGCTTTGCTTCCTTGGGTCAGAACCTCCAGCAAGAACAATGAGCAGCACAGAAGAACCATCAGTAACTCTACAGAGGCACCGCACCTTGGGGCTCACACTATAAATATACAATTATGAGGCTTGTGAGCACAGCATACCAGGTAGTGCACGGCTAATTTTCAGGAGAAATTCCAGAAAAGGTCACTTTATATTGGTATTGTTTAGTCATAAATATAATTAATGTTTGTACCTATATCAACATAGAAGATCTTCACTTTGTGAGTCCAGTTCCACTTTAAGATATTACATTTAGGTTATAAACAATTTTAATATACATTCCAGCTTACCATTACTCCGCTGTAGTGGCCTTTTTTCCCCTGGTTAACATGGTGGTCTTGGTAATAACACTTTTCATTTCCTGCAGTGACAGTGCTCACTCACTTCACAGTAATTCTATACTCTCCTCATCTCCATTACAAGAAGGGATGTCACTTTGGTGTTTACATAAGGTAGCTGGGACGCTGATAACTTCTGTACTGCAATCTCAATCAAATGTTTTCTAACCGGATGAACAGGTAATGTTTTGTATTTGCAGGAAATGTTCCCCTGAAACTGATGCTGTCACCACATCTAAGGACTTGTAAGCTGCAATATATTGCAACTTCATTCCTAGGTTTGGTTATACTTTAAACATTTTTATTCTAACTACATATTTCTTTTAACTAGTAGTATAGATGTTGGGCAGCCAGCCAGAAGTGCTTATCTATAGCCTGTATGTCATCTGTTGCATGCATGTTTTCTTTGGAACAAGTAGTTTACTTTTTTTATTTTTGTTTCTTTTCCTAGGTAAGTTTTGGCTTAATCCGAATTTTCACTGTAGTGATCCCATTTTTATATGTAGGAACTCTCATCAGCAAAAACTTTGCTGCCCTCCTAGAAGAGCATGACATTTTTGTTCCAGAGGATGATGATGATGATGACTAAAGGTAACTACATTAGATTGTCTGGAGTCTCCAAATTAAGACAAAAAGTAAATGTAGTGGTAATAACTTTTCCTATGTGTGCATACATAAATGTTTTATTCTCAAATAATACAATCCCTATTTAATGTACAGCACTGTGTAATATGTTGGTGCTATATAAATACTGCTTATTAATAATAAAATAATAATGTCTATATTAATTTACTTTCAGTATGTTAGCCAAAAGTTTTTCTGATTTTGGAGGATGGAAGAGTTTGAACCTTTGGAGTTTGGGCAGTATTTTTTGGACATTTGGGCAGTTATACCCTCACAATTTGTATATTTTGCAGAAAAGAAACAAAAAATCAAAAATGTTTTAGCCACCAAGGAACAGAAGTGTAAATCACTTATTATGTATCCTTATTTTGGCTATACTTGTAAAAGATGGATACAATATTTAAATATTGTTTATTATATGTTAAATGTTTTATATAAATATTTGATTATGTCATCCTTTGGGTGACATTAGTTATTGGATTTCTATATAAATATACAAATTCTTTTTTGATGTGTTTTCTAAAGACATGATAAAGGTGAATGTTTTGGCCCCCAAAACACATTGAGTTTTCATTGTGACTATGCTCTGGAATATTCAAATAACTTCTGCACTCCTTACATGGTGTTATTGGTGCTGATTATTATGGTTTCTTAGAGGTAGATTCCTTGCATTTACATTTAGTGAATTCTTTTGGTACATATACCAAATGCCTCAGCAAAGCCAATGAACTTAAAGAATCTGTTACCTCCCATTGCTTCTTGTTTCTTTTCACTATGCAAACAATTATCACCAGTGTTCTCCCCAGTCCCTTTTAGCTGGGAGCACCACACAGCACTTTTTGGAGAGTAGGGTCACCATACAGGGGTTACCACCCCGCTTGAAAAAATTTCTCGTTTGAACACCGATTACTGAAATTGTGTAAAAATGTTACTATCTGGTTATTGGCAAAATAGGAGCATTCTACAAAATGGTATATATTGGTATTGATAAAGAGTTTTGTGAAATTACACTAGAGATTAAGACTACTGTTCTGACTTTTTCCTGTGTGGCATTTTTAATTCAAAATGGCAAAGCTTTTACAGTATAAAGTATTTAGAAAAAATTTTCAGAAAAGTTCCAATGTAGTATATTAGTTTTTATATAAAAATGTAATTTGTCATTTTATAAACCTTTAAATAATGGAATTTGTTTTGTTTGCAGGTTCTGTTCTTGAAGCCACGTTCCACAGTGGTGCAATGATTGCCGTTTCCTTGGGATGCTGTTCCTCTGATTTGCTGCATGTTGTATAGAGGGATTGTTTGCCTGTGTGGTGATTCAGTACTGGGAGATTGAAAAAATAATGTATATGTATAAATTGAATTAAAATATATAAATAACCTTATTTCACGGTATATAGAGTGGTTTACCAGTCGGACTCCTGCAGATTTCAGAATAAATTATTTGAATATATTGTGAAGTTGTTATGGATGTAATGAGGGCTTTAAATCGTTCCCACTATTCTGTACATGTCCTGCTATAAAAAAAATCGTGCTATATGAGCTCCAACTTGTCCCGTCTCTAATTAGTTTATCAGTATCTGCTCTAAATTGTTATTCCAATATTTTATGCATACATGCTTTTAATCTCCCTAGCGGTCTAATTTAGTCCAAATTTCGAAGCAAAAAGCCATACAATTTTTTTTTTGCATGGAAATGTATTTTCCATTGTAGGCTATGATTCTTAGGCATAACTCACCAATATTTAATACATTTAATAATAAACTTTAAATAACAAACACAAAATATTTAAACATGTAATGTAACTGTACAGTAGCATATATAAGTATATATTATGAATATTTCTTTGTATTGGACTCAATACGGCTATTTTGTATTGAATCCAATACAAAATTATTTATATTTCCCGCTGATCCGCCCGCACCGAGGCATGTACCGACGTCACCGGGAAACCCCATAGATCTTGGCTCTGCAGTTCTCGGCTGGAGATCAAGGAGGAAGGACGTGTCCCCAGGTCCTGCGGGGACGCTGGGGGACAGACAGAACAAGTGGGGGTTTTTTAGTTAAAAGCTACCCCGAGTGTGACTCGGGAATTTTGATTTTTGCCTAGAAAATCCACCCCGCGTCACACTCGGGAATACCGCTGGGGGGGGGGGTTAATACATTTTAGTATAAAATGGGGCTCAGCACAATGGAAGGGAATGCACATGACACATTCCTTTGGTACACCTTCTTTCTGAAACTTGCAAGTACTGTAGTTAATAGGCGTGCACACTAAAAATTGTCCATACCACAATGCAACGCTCCAATACAGTTTAATGGGAGTGCAGTGGAGCAGGCAGTACAACTCTGGTTTACTGCAAGTTTCAACAGGGTCACATGCCACTTTTTACTAAATGCTGTCTTTACTGGTGCTGATAAAGGTATGGTAAAACTTGGGAAACATCATAAACCACAATGGAAAACATAATTGTTTCTAACACCTTAGTTGCCACATTGGCACCATTGCCATTTTTACAGAAAATAGGATACATGGACACAAAGAAGGTCAACGGGCCATAGATGATGCCTCAAATATGGCAGTTTTTTCTATTTAAAGCAGACCCAAACTAAAATGTTTACCTTGCATAAAAGGGTATACAACCCTTTTATATAAGGTAAAAATTACCTTCTTTTTTTCAGGGGAGGGGTTTTAAACCACAATGATCAAGACAGAATGGGAGCGGAGAGCCTCCCCAGATTCACAAGTCACGCATCCCGGAAGGCTCCTTGCTGCTCCTTAGTGTATGCCTGATGAGCTTTTTCTTCTATGGGGTAAACTAAAAAATGGGTGATCTTGTACATGCGCATTTTTTTTCCCTATCTACGACACCCGCTCTCTTCTGCACAGTGCAAGATTGGGTGACATGCGAAGAAGGGGAAAAAAAAGATGGCGATGCCCATTGCCACCTTCAGATATGCAAAGGTAAAGGTGATTGAGGGTTTTTTTTTTTTTTTGCTTCCGGTTTAAGTAACTGGATTTTCCGATCAGCACTTTAGGTTGAATACAAAATATGATAATAAAATAGAGATCTGTTTATAAAAAAACAAAATATCGATATGAAAAGTGATGATCTGTTAGCAGATTCATGTTTTTTTTTTTTTTAAGTCCAAAGTGAATCTAAAACCAAAACTTTCTCAGGTTTTGCTACCCTGGGAGACATGGAGAGATTTCTCCACTTCCTCCCTGGTGAAAAGATTAATACAATGCCAAGGAGGATGGACATCTGCAATGATTTTGGGGAAGAAAGTGTTGATGTCCATCAATCTGGAAGGAGTCAAGGCCATTTCCAAACCATATAAAGCCTCTTCTCTAAAAAAAGATCATGGCAGCATGGCTTGGGCACCTCATACCCACCATGAACCACGTTGGTGGAGGGGGTCTGGGTTTGGTTGTGGATTATGTCCCTTTTGCATTAGTAAACATTTAACTGCTTAATTGCAATTTTTTTCAATTACACTTGACTGCCTATGATCTGTTGCAAGCACCACTTTTTCCTCCTTCAGGTTTAGGATCTTTTTCCATATTTATTGTCCAGACCAGACAAATGTAAATCCCATGCATGCACAGTAATTTCATTCAATAATTCAGTTGAGCTGAGTTGTGCATACAAAACTCAATGTTCATTGAATAAATGCTTGTGAAGCCATAAGCAAGTTTATTTAACCTGCCCTTTCTGCAATAAAGAACCTGCCTGCTCACAGTTGTTTCTAATTTAAGTATAGTTCTGCAGTGAACAGCATAAACAAATGCCCAAAAATCTCATTTAACTAAACCAATGTGGTAAAGAAGAGAGGACAAATTCCTCCACAACAATGTGTGACTGATGGAGTCATACAGAAATAATTACTTCAACCTATTGCTAGAGGTGGTTCTACAAACTATTGAGCCATAGGATGTATCTCACACATGACTTCATTTTTGTTAAGTAAATAATGACAAATTGGAATCTGTTGTGTGTCCTATGCTTGAGTTTAGATAAAAATATAAATATCCTAATACTTTAAAAACATGAAAGTTTACTTTTTTTTCTTCTGAATATGTAATACTTGCATACTAACAAACACACTAACAAAAAAAAAGTATACAATGCATACTTGTCTAACAGGCACACTAAATTAAAAGTAGATGAACAGGTTTTATTCCCCTTTTTCAACAGTAATAACCCTTCACACGACTGAAAAAACTGACAAACCTACTTTTACCTCAAACTCACAAAATATGTCCTTAAAAAAAAGTGTGGCTTACTGCTTGATCACAATGTTGGCTGCTCTGACAGAAATACATATACTTGTGTAACAATAAAAAGTTCATTGATTAAAAGTGGATGTCTTTGTTTTTCTCACCTCAACTCTATTCCCTCCTAAAAAACAATAATGTCTATTAGCAGAATAAACTTAAAATATTTGCTGTTGCCTAAAGCGCAACTCTTTTTTTTTTGGTGAACTCAGTGTTATTCAATCCACGGGAAGTCTGAGCCATAGTTTGCCTAAGAAATGGTAAATGCAGCAGTGAAAGCTGAATTTTTCATTTTAAGAAAAGTTGGGCAAATTATTTTTTGTTTTGTTTTAATGGTTTTAAAAGCAGTTGGCGTTGCTTCTTCTTCTACAGCTGCTGAACAGCAAGTGGCACTCTCCCCTGAAGTTTTCTACAACTATCACTTCAGGGATTGTTAAAGCAGAACTTAACTTAAAAATAAAAAAATCACAGTTACCTTCGCAAGTACGAGATCGGGTGACGTAGCTCGCTGTAAAGGGGGAAAAAATAGTGCCGATCTCACTGCATCTCTTTCCCCTTAGTGAAGGAAAATGCCCCTTCCGCATATTCACGAAATGCGTGACGTTGGTATAGACGTAGGGATAGAACTGCAGATAAATAACTGACAAGGAAGAGTTAATGCTCCCGGAGGACCTCTATGACATTTCCCTACCTCTGCAATCAATGAAACTTAAAGTGGACCTTCCACTGATAATGTGAACTCCCATTTCCGACCTGGTTTCATAATAAACTTGCTTGCCAGGTTGAGGACCTTCTAAATCACTGAACCAGAATCATGATGTAGCTCAGGTATTTGGCTACTTAGCTGTGTGATTGTTTCAGGTATGTGACTGACACTGCTCAAACCAAAACATATTTACATCCAGACAATTAGAAGTCTTTAAAACAAGTTCATTTGAACTTTGTGAGTGGAAGGTCTTTTATTGCGTACATCTCTTTATATTGTTCACATTGATTTCCCTTGCTCAGAAAAATGATCAGGTAAAGGCACAGAACACGATTTGGGATGGATGTGGTAGCTGGTACATGTCAATACTAGACTGGATTTTTTTATTTCTGTTACACATTGTACTGTACATTTTTTTTGCAGCTCAGTGGAACATGGGTTTGCATATCTCCTTCATATTTTAAAGCTTTTATGGTTGTGGCTGTGGAATGTAACTGTGATTGTAACAATGATTTGTTGTCACATGGGGTAGGGGGGGGGCTGAAAGTTCACAATTGCACTACAACTTGTTCCTACAAGCATTTAACACTACAGTGTTTGATTTGAAGCTATAGATGGAGTATGAACTGGAAAAAGGCACTTACAATATAGTCCCAAACTTGGGGTTTGTAGCTTCCACTGAAGGGATGCTTTCTACTGTGGTCCCAGTGTCTGTGCTCCAAACTCTGCTATCTCCTCAGGTAACACACCTTACCTCTCCCAGAACTCCCTGGAAATATAAAGTCCCACCTGCCAGCAAAAGTAACCCCATCAAAGCAGGTCCTGTTTGACAAAGGCTTCCTCCTTGACTGGTTCTGGAATGAAAAGGCCCACCCAACCTTCCATTTCATTCCAGAGCCTGGCACCCTGGAACGGTTTCTACCAAACCTGCAACCATTGGTTGCTATATTAAGTCTGGGCTCCTTTCCCAGTACCCTGCTGCCTGTCTAAGGGGACAGGAAGCCCCAAAAGGGGAGAAATATACCGCAAATTCAGAACCAATTCCTACAATCCTATACAATATATATGTACATAACATGGAAAGATGATTCCTTCCTCCAACTAAATTGCATTTTTCTGTGTAAACATCTACCAAACCAGACATCAGAAGGCCCAGGAGCTGTCCCCAAACCCTCTCTGTCAAAAAGTTAACAAACATAAGATATAGCTGACCCTCTTATGTTTAAATATGATAGCATGGAAGGAGATGGAAATTGGGTAAGTGTAGAATATGAAACATTGGCATATGTTAAGCAATGATGGGAATGTAATTTGTTGTGCTACTTATTGTTTGTGCATGAAATGAGAGGAAGACCACACAACCTGGCATTAGAATTCGGGCAGTGCTAAGCTTGGAATAACATGCACATAAGTTCTGTGTTGTGAATATGTACATTAGAAGTTGGACCACCATTGTGATAACTAATTCTATAATATATTGTTTAATAGATAGGTACATTAGGTGGACAGACAATACTTTCTATTTTCATTTTGGAGAAGATGATCAAGAACAATATTTCAGCTGAAAACCCATACGGTAACACATCCAATATTAAACTATTTAATTTATATATCCTGCACAAGATGTGACTAAATCATAACATATCATTATTATATTTTTTAATGCATACCTATATGTACATAATTTTTGTTCTTTCCTTCAGGACCATATCTGCCCCGGGGCATGTACATCCTTTACCTCTACCTCTTCTGGTATCTTTTTCCAGCCACAGAGTGAGGCACCAGAGCAAAGCCATAGGCACCAACTTTAATTGATAGTGAGGATTTCTCTAGACTGCCCAGTGTTTTGAACAAATATATTTAACAGTGTCCAACAGTCCAAACAGTTCTCCCTATTCTGCTCATCTCATATCTTGCTATATTGCTGTAGAATTCTTCAGTAAATAAAGTTTAAAAAAGGATCATTTTCATTGGCACTTTCCATTGAGTGCAAGCTGTAGATAACCTGTATCTGTGACAAACCTAATTTAATTGCTTTGAATATCTGAATTTGCTTATACCACTATCAGCCACCTGCCTACTGGAACAGTCATTTTCTAGTTTTGACTACTGTAAATTTGCAATGCGCGTGGTGCAATAACAAGGGATGAGTAAATCTAAGACTTTATATATGTTTCATTTAATAGAATGGTATGTTTAGCTGTTTCACTTTAACATTTAGCAAGTATATAATATTCTGCTTTATAAATACTGCACTTAGAATCAGACTGACTTTTCCAGTTGTTTATTTAGGTTTATTTATTTTTTCCCCAAAATACATCTTTCTAAATGACACAGACTAGTAAAATAGCATAATGGTTATACTTATGTTGCCCCATTTATTATTAGAAGTTAAGCCACCTTTTTTGCCCATTGCATTCTTGCTTCTTCACCAGCTCTTTGTAATGTTCAGACCTTAAAAAACGAGGAAATGAGTCCTTTGCCATAAGGCACAAGATAAGTTCTTGAGCATCATCAAAACAATTAACTGTTGGATGTGACATTTTCTGGGAGATTAGCTCTCTTGTTTTGTAGTCAATATTTACCTGGAAGAGATAAAAAGAAATGTAAATGGTCTAGGGTACAATTGCTTTGTTCCTCATGAACAAAATAAAAATGTTGGACAATTTTTAATTTAATATGTTAGATGGCAATATTAAGAATGAACAATAGACTACAAAAGAAAAAAATAAATCCAATAAATGTAATATTATTTAATAATGATTATGTCTGAGCACATAGGCTCATAAGGTTAAATTCACATGGGATTTGAATGCTTCTGAAAAGCCAATAGTTTTAGTTCACATTCAGATGCATTTTAGATAAATTTTAGAGGCTTTTTTTTTTTTTTTACTTAGTGAGATTTTAGAGGTGCAAACCTTCACCTAACACTGAAACTCTCTTACGTACCCTCCTATAACACTAACCTTTTTAGCCTTTGGCTTGTGCAAAAAAATGACCTGTCGATCTTGCCAGTAATCATCGGGTAAAACTTTGCTTTCTGCCCACGCTGGATGTGTAACATTTATATTGTTCTACAATATAGAAAAAGGGAACCTCTGCCCTCTTTAGTTTGAAAAGGTGGAAATGTAGCCCTGTCCTAAGGTATTTAATAAGCTTCCCCACAGATACAGTAAAATGAGTGTTGTCACCCTAGGACAATAAGTGTGGTGCTGGCAGGATCACCATATGAAAATAAGAAAACAAAAAGCTCAAAGGTAATGCAGCCACCATATCTGTGGACTGGTAAGCTGCAATAAATACCATTTTTAGGTTTAGATATGCTTAAACTTTATTTATGCAAAGAGAAAGTGCTGATGCTAATGCAAACTTTGGAAATAAAGCTTTAGGGCCCATTTACACATATGCACTTTGGTTTGGCTTGCAGATGTGCATTGGCCTTTTATTGGACCAAAATGAATTTCTGCCTGTTTTTCAGTGAAACAAACAACATATCTGTATATCCTCCTAGATTGTAAGCTCTTCGGGGCAGGGTCCTCTCCTCCTCCTGTGTCACTGTCTATATCTGTCTGTCATTTGCAACCCTTAATGTACAGCGCTACGTAATATGTTGGCGCTACATATAAATCCTGTTTAATAATAAAAATCATATTCTGTTCTTTTTCACAAGCATTAGGGTGTACTGATGGGGAGGTTTCTTTGTTTTTCTTCCATGTATGAATAACAATGCAAAACAATACAAATACACAGTGCATTATTGTGCTGCAGGTTAACATTGAATATAACACGTGTGCACTCTTTGGAGCCACTTCCTGTCTGTATGAATGTGCTCCAACGATGGCTGCATTGCAACGCCCAGGTTAGGTGTATACTTGAATATTTTATGGAAAAAGTCACTTGTAGTCCCCATAGCAAATATCTGTGACAACGTAAATACACAACTGGGAGACAGAGTGTTGTTGCTCTATAACAGGGTGCCAGAACACCAGATTTTAATTTAGTAAAAGCAGAAAATTTTAAAATGGCAAAAATTAACTTTGAAAGTGCATAAGCATAAATCTAACAACAATCTTACACTAAAAACCTGTCACTACCTCTTTTTTTATTATTGAAAAGAACAGGCATAGGTAATTACTGATGTATGATCACAAAAAGGATGAGATTGTATGGTGTATGAGTTTCTCCTCCCTCTAGACCACCAACTCTTTGCATGGTATCACAGCACATTACAGAGGAACTGCATATAGTTTCCATGCTTCCTGTCATTCTTTTTCTCCTTTACTAAATCATGACAGCTAGTCATGGAAACGGTAGTTCTATTGGGGGGCTGAGCAGTGTCATGTATGTTCGCCTTCTGAAAGCTAAGGATTGAAGCTGGGGACCTGTGCTCACACTCAAATATTTTACATTTTTCTTTTTTTTCTGTAAATCTATACTTGACACTATCCTGGTACCTCACCAGAGTAATTTCTGGTTGTGGGAGAATGGTAATCCAACAATGCTGATATGTCTGCACTAGGTAGTCCGCAATGGTCCCATTTATCTCACATCACAGCTAAGACCCCTTTTCAGGATCCTAAGAGGGCCTTACTACTGGGCAGCCAATAGGAAGAATCCATATTACAAATTCAGTGACATGGGCACTCAAAGAAAGACCCTTCCTCCATTAATCGGAAAAAAAGAAGACTTGGAATGAAGAATCCCATAACTGGTGGGTAAGGGGCAATATTATGGTTAATGCCCATGAATAATTAGAGGAGGGAAGAAAAGGGGGGCAGAGTTCTCTTTTAAATGCAATTAGACAAAACACTGGAACAGCTTTCATTTACTATTCACACTATAGTCAAAATTAACACTTCTGGGAATTGTCAAAATGTATAGGCTCCCTTCACCTATGCACACCCTATGTCACGGAATTCCTTCTCCCAGCACAGTCTTGTGTCTGCACTTATGCAAAGTTTTCTACATGGGCCTCAACTTCGCGCTGCAAGTTTCCTAAAAATTAACAAAGCTCTCTGAATGGACAGTTAGGATTTTACTACTTGTGAAACCATAATTAGACTGACGGGCTAAGATGTTGGAGACAACATGGGGGTGCCCAGGCAAGCATATGCAGCATTTTTAGTGTGAGGGACTGGAGTACTCGTCAAGGGAAACAAGACAAAGGGATACAAAGGGAAGAGATATAGTAAGAATGGGAAAGAAACTATGTCAGGGATAGGATTTGTTTAAAATATACCATTTATTGTAGATTTTTTATGTACCCCTTTAATAACCAGGATATCAGTGGGAAGGGGGTTGCACTTATTGAAGGTAGAATCAAGAAAAGTTGCCAAGTTTTATAAACAGAATACATTTATTTTCTGTGGATATAGAATTACTTGTATACACAGATTGGTGAAATTTTAGTCCCTATTTTTTTATAAACTTTTTCCTATTTTAGGTTTTTAGTTATATTAATAGTTACAGTAAAAATGTTTGAGTTTACAGGATTTATTTCTCATAATGGTGTTAAAGAAAGTTAAAGATAATTTTACATTTTAAAATGCCATTCTTTTTAAAAAGTACTAAATAATGACAATTTACTTTATCTGTAAAATGTTTATCTTACCTCTCTTGGAGATTCAGTTTTAATAAATTCACAATATATTTTGTTCGCTTTAACAGCAAGTTGGCTTGGTGTTTTGGTTTTTTTGAAGTCCTCACAGGCCAACCAAAACTCTATGTTTTCATCACTAAATTCTGACTTCAAGAAATCTCTAAATGCAGTCAGTCCATCTATGGTAGAATGAAAAACAAGCAAAATATATTGAAATGTTCACACAAAGAAAAATATTCAGTAAATGAAAATAAAGACAATATTGTAGTGATTGATAGCTTTTACTTATTATTCAATGGTTTACAAGAAAACTAAAAGTTTGGGTTTCCAGGTATATAAAGCATATACGCACAGTGCAAGCAGAACTGATGTGTGGGAAATACAGCATGTAAATCAAAATACAAGTCACCAAAAGTCACTTGCACCAAAAAAATGATTTGTCAGGATATTTATTTATAATTGCAGTGATTACCATTGTGCTGTCCACCAAATAAATTATGGGGAGTTACCTTAGCCCAGAAAGAAAAAAATGGTTGTTTTGGGATCCTTACAATCAATCAAAACCATTACAAGACTTGGTTGTGCCATGTGGCCAGTCAACATTCTACATATGACATCTCAACTTATTGACCAGTTAGGGTTACAGCAATTTCATCCAGCAATAGTGTGCAATGTCTTTTCCAAAAAAAGCACAATATAAAAGATAACAAATATTTTAGTTCAGATTGTGCTTCTCTACCACTTTTGTGTGTTGTTGACTAGGCATCTAAATTTCAATGAGGTTAAAAGGGGGGTAAAAGTACAATCAACTTATATTGCTATACAGCATTCACTTTACCAAAGCCACAATGGTTAATTCTTAATAGGACTGCAGTTGTTATGCTGTCTGAAGAAGTTTGCATGAGTTATTTGCATTGAAGGTAGGCATGCAAATGCAATTTCTGTCTGTAGTGCTAACTCTTTAACTCCTGCGGTAACATCGTAAAGTAGGAGCTGGATTCACATAATTATTACAGCATCTCCCACAATTTTAAAGTCCATGATATTTTACATTAGTATTATTGTTCAATCCTTTTTAATGCACAGTTGAAGTGTCTCGTTGAGATTTTTATCTCAAAGAACAATTGTAAAGGAAATGAAACAAATAACTGATCTCACCAGGATCAGTATGCAATAAAACTATGTTAAGGGGAATTCGAGAAAACAAAATTATACAATGCTCCTGAAAGACTGTTCTTTAAATATTAATTTATAAATTATTCAACAATCACATTTTGTCCACCCAATACTATACAATATTTCCAATTTAATAGTCCATTCGGGTTTAAAATCAGTTTTGGAGAATGTGGCCAAATATGTTCATTTTTGTAATTATCCTTATTGAAGTCATTATAGGACATTGCAAAGTATTCACCTTGTATACTGTTAAAATGTGCCATATATACATTAAGAATGTAAGAGTGTGCTACAATGTTTTTAAATATTTCAGGTATATACCTTGCAATGGTTTCATCTGTAGAAACATTTTGTATGTCTGGGGGTCACAATCACATTTGCAAACTCCTTTCTAAGATGCAGATGGCTACTTACCTAAATTTAAAAGAGGGTTGATAATCCAAGGGGTCTATTAATAAAGTCTTCACCTCTCAATTTGGCAGTTTTTTTTTTAGTTTGAATGCATTAAAACGTTCATTTGATGCTCTTTTCGTTGCATATTAAAACTAAGGTTTGTTCCGCCACCTATTATTGCCAATTGTTACAAAAGCACGGTAGTCATTAAAGTAAATGCTATACCATCGGTAAGCATATGAACCAAAAAACTTCCAAAATTCAACTGAAATGATGGAATGAAAAATATAAAAATAGAGCCCTAATACATGTGTATATTACCCACGTTAGAGTATGTGGGGTATATATTGATATCTCGTTTGTAAAAAATGCAAATATAGTACAGTGACTGTTGTAACACTAGGAACCCACAAACAGATAGGTGAAAATAAAGAAAGGAAAACTGAAAACAAAATGCAAAACGTGCAACTATCATGTCCAAGCACTAAGGTAAGCAATACTATTTTTTGTTTTAGATATAATCTGTGCAGGTTTGAAACAACTTTCCTGCTTGCTCCAGCTTTTTTAAATGTACCAGTCCCTTCCCTCATATAAGCAATGTGTCTTTATGTTAGTGTGGAATCCCTAATGCCCCAAATCCAAAGATCTTTGCTCATTTGGGACCTGTGTGGCCATGCACCCTGAGATCCTGAGACCCCCAGTGACCCTTTGTCCCCCAAGGACCTTTGTGATCTACGTGCCTTGGAGATCCTGTAATTCTAAGCCCAGTGACCATGTGCACTTGTCATTCTGTGATCCTCTGACCATATTTTATCTGTGACCCTGCATTTCCAGCCTCACCAGTTTCTGGACTATTTCTTACTTTGCTTGCTTGATGTCTGCTCTGATCTTTTGGCTGTCCCTAGTTCTGTCATTGCCCCTTCATACCTCAATCTATGGCTATCTGCACTAGCATGTCCAACCTGGTACATCCACCACTAAATTCTTATATTCTGTTGTTGTTAAAACTTTGCAGAATGCTTAGAGTTTGCACATTGCCCCGTTTAGGGCTGCACTTCTTTATTCTTTAGTACTGAGGATCAGTTACCTGGGCTGGCCCACTTTCCATTGATAAGGATGGTTCACATAAAAAAGTGTATAGCTTTAGTAAAAGATAATCTTTCTTTTTTAGGATTATTTTTCTGTACATATGATTGCAAAAATAATAAACATATTTACTAATATTTTCAATCAGGGTATTATTGCCTGACACTACATGGTGACTGGGTGGATTTATTGATATTGTATTATATTGAAAACAAGTTGTAACAAGTTATTATTCTTAAGGATCATGACATTGACGGTATTATTTGCACTCATTTTACATTTCTTTTTTTCCAAAATAAAGTTTTATTGTGTTTACAAATGAAAATATACAACATTTTACATTTGTGCAAATTATATACACATTGATTAATACGGTTAGAACTGAACATTTATTTTTGTGTAACATAAGTGACTCCAGACCCTACACTTCATGCAATGACCTGGAGACCCCTTTTAGTAGCAACCAAAACTGACAGTCACAAGAAACTAAAGTAATAGAAACTTAATTTGTGAAAACAAAGAATCTTTATTGAACATATGTACCTCTTTCCTGTGTCATATTGGACTCTCTCCTACCAAACCTAATGTGAGAGATCAGAGATCATTATTGAATACATTCCTGTATTCTTGGGATGCATGAAAATCCCACCATGAGGCCCACGTTGTGTAATATTTTGTAATTGTGTCTCGGGATGAGTGAATAAATTCCTCCATTTCAGCAATGTGATCAATTTGTGTAAACCATTCTTTTATAGTTGGACTAGTTGTTGACTTCCAAATCCTCGGAATCAATAGTTAAGCTGCATTCAATATGTGAAAAAGCAGTGTTTTCTTGTATTATTGTAGTGTGGACTGGGTGGACACATGATGTAGTAGAATTTGAGCAGGAGAAATAATATTATATTCTCCAGTAATTTTCAGTATTAATTGGATAATGTTGTCCCAAATGGGGCGGATTATAGGACAGTCCCACCACATATGAAAAAAAGAGCCTACTACTGATTAGGTTTACATTTCTAATTATTTTTCTGTTTGGTAGTGTTGTCAGTTGCTCCTTGGTTGTGGTAATCCTCCAATGGTTCCTGTTTTTTTATATTGAAGTTCTCCATCTACCAGTGAAATCTATGCCCATGCTTTTTTCTATAATTCTACCTATTAGGCCCCTCGGCAATTTATTTTACTGAAAACATACAACCGTTTCATATGTTAATTTTATTGCAAACCTACCTTTGTTGGCCAGAAGTTTGCTCATGGACTCATAGCATTCCATTCTATTGTGTGGCAGAATTTTAGAGTGTTTTAGTTTTCCCTCTATCTCCTCTGAAAAATAAACAGAACAAAACATGCAGAATATAAGTAAAACAACTTTAAGGCTGAACTGGCTGCACTCACTAGTAAGTAACTGACAAAAACTATTTACCAATAAAAGCAAGTACAGGTATGTGATGTTTTATGTTTTCCCCTCGAAAGAGCACATAATCTCTTTTTCTTTACCTCTAGCTACTCCTGATGTGAATGGGAAAAGAGGGTTTCAAGTAAAGTGACTTTGATAAGAGCTTAGACAGTACTAAACTGTCTCTTTCCACCCCCGTGTGAATGACATGCTCCTCCATTCCTGGAAACACTAGATAGTTTCTTCACTCCCAGTGGCTACAAGGAGCAGAAACAGCACGGGAGAAAGGTAAGTATATCCTGCTAGAAGATCAGATATTAAAGTAAACCAATTTATTTAGGGTTTGGATTTGCATATTGTAGTATTTGTAAGTATACCAGAAACACACAGCAGAGAGACTAGAATAGGGCAAATACCAGTGACATTTTAAATAGGTTCCCTTTGACACAACTGCTAAAGTTTTTTACTTAGTTCATTTATTGTTAAAATAGGTAATATACAGAAACAGTTTTTGCAGATGGTATAGTAACAGTTCTTTTGAACTTTTAAAGATAATTTTTGTTTGTTTCTCCTAAATTAAAATATGATTTAATCTGAGGACATTGTAATTAGAACCTTTATGAAGGACTGGGCCACTGTGACCACTCTGGCAAGTTATTTCACTTTGACTGAACTCTTGAGAGCTACACATATATGTCTTCAGTAGACTTCCACTCAGGTTCTACTGTGGGAACAAGATAGCAATTCTTCTTCTTCTTTCTGTCTTTTCTCATAGTCTGACTACCTAATGCTATATTTCAAGGCCTGATGAGTGATAGGATTTCAAGGACAATGAGACACATTTCTTTATACCATATAAATATCTCTGTCCTGCATACAGGAACAACTCTCATTTTTGCTCAGTTACATTTATAATAATATAATTATATATATACCTTTAGGTTTTTAATGATATATTTTCATTTCATATAATTTTATCTCATATTTTAAAATATTAAAAATATTAGTTACTGAAAATACAGGGGACTTGGATAACTTGAAGCTGTAAAGGATACTCTCAATATTTTCTATGGTGGGGAAAACGTCAATTTTACAAAAGTGGATCCCACCAGATCCTTCCCCTTTGAAACTTTGGAGAAGCTTAGATATGTATTATTTATGGATTGGATGTAGGCTTCTTTGGAACAGCAGAAACACACCAAGTGTTTTTTTTTTAGATCATTTGTTACGATCTAACATATTTGAAGGATAAATTAAAACATTCTTTTGAAACAACTTTTGGTACATAGCTAAGGCAATTGGTTATGCTCCCCCTATTGTATTACAATGCGATGGAGAAGATGACAACAATTAAGTTGATGGGGAGGAGAAGTTTTTTTATATATGAGTAGAAAAATTTATTGTAAGGTTTGAATGTTTTTCCTATGTTATTGATAAGTTCCCCAATAAAAAATAAAATGTAAAAAAAACGTTATTTACACATTAAAAATGTCATGCTATGGCCCAATAATTCACAAAACATAAATAGAAACTGCGGGCAACATCCATATGGTCTCAGTGCCTACTCCCTATCTATATACTTACCTACTTATGTAGTTTGTACTCATATTTATAATGGCTTAATGATCACAGAAAGCTAGGACCCATCCTTCAATGCATTTCCCAGACATGTATGCTTCTTTAGGAGATAACATGGTGGTGATGCAATTTATTCAAGTTGTAATAAATCAGGTTGGCAGAGATTTTGCCATTAAAGTGGAAGTAAACTACTGAAAAACTCACCTTTACTTTCCCAGTTCCAATATTCCCTCCGGAGGTTTCCCGCAACTGGTCCAGCGTTGTCCTGGAATCCTCCTTCATCCCGACAGAGGAAGTACCGGCCACCGCCATCTTCTTTCCCCTATTTCCACCTTTTGCCTATGCCAACCGTTCTCACACTGCACGGCCCCATTGAAGAAAAGGCTCATTGAAGAAAGAGCAGCCAGAAGCTTCCGGGGATGTCAGACATATGTATCCCAGGAGGCCCTGTGCTCCCATTCTGTCCCCCCCAAAAAAAGAAAACAACCCCTTTATGTAAGATAAACATTTTAGTTTAAAAAAATGAAGTAGAAAAGAACTGCTGAGTCCCAACCTCCACATATAGATTGGTGATACTCACCAAGGCTTGCTAGGAAAAGTTGAGGAGATAAGCTATTCCAATTTGTGAATGATGTCCACCTAGGTAATTGGTAAATACAGAGAAAGATTCACATTTCTATAGTTTATGACTTCAAGTGTTTTATGTATGTTTGGTTTTTATTTGTATGTTTTTTTTGGTGTAGTAAAAAAAAGATGGAAAAGGGTAATCTAATAGGCACCAGAAAAGAGACCCACTGCGTACAGTATTGCACATAGACCTGATCGTGCTCATCTTCTCTCCTATTCTGTAATATATTTCTGTGTGAGGAATCTTGTGATGAGGGTAGCTGGTACTCAGTTCTGCCATAGAAATAGAAAACTGCAGTATGAGGGCAACAAACTTACACACAATGAAGTTTTAAAGCAATAAAATGCAGAAGGTTTGCCCAACGTTTAGTGTTAACACAGGGAGAGGATGAGCTAAAGACAGGCAAGGGGACTGTGCTCTCTCCTACTTTGAGGCAGCTAAAGCACAAGCTGTGAGTCAGTAGAGAGATCTGTTCCTGTCTTCCCTGCACTGAAATGTTCCCTGCCTCTGATTTGTTGTCACTGAGACTGGCAGATACTTTGGACTCCTCCTCCTGGCGTCTAAGAATAGATCTTTTTCAGCCCCTGTAATGATGTCACAGGGTCTATGAAGAAGAATTGCCCAGTACAGGGTGAAATTAATTAAAAAAAGTAAGGAACAAGGTGTGAAAGTTCTTTAAGGTGCTAACAAGACTTCTGCTTTATTTGTTTAACAGGAGTGGTATTTCTTCTTGAGTGCAGTGTCCTATTCAGTGCAATACATGGGGTCAGCATCACAACAGACAGCCACCTGTGTGGTAGAAATAAAACTTTTTTTTAAAAAAAAAGGTAAAACATTTGCTATTTGAATGTTCATTTACATTAAATAAAAAGGAAGTGGAACCTTTACTCCAGCAAATGGAACGTTCACATGCAGTTAATAACGGTTCCACATCTTTCACCATTTTGATTGGCTCACACCTCCCTGTCTCCGGGCGACGTGGAGATGTCCTTCTACTAACCCCGCTGGTAGGTGCACTGGCCAGGGCTGCTACCCACCTGTTAGGCGACCGCAGCCCACTAGTGAGCCACAGACCAGGGCTTGGGGACTTCTGCACTACAACACATGTGCATTGGATAGATTGTACACTAACCCTATAGGTTTTAAGTTTATATGTATTCTGTTTTCTGTTTTTAGAAATTAGAGGGACATTTAAAAAGTAGACTTTACATTTTGAATATAAGCGCTGCTTTAAGATCCTAGCTTTACACTAGGCTTCACAAAAGGTTTCCTACCAGTCCTTACAAATGGTGCTTGTCATCAAAAGCTTCTACATCTGTTGGCATACGTATAAAAAAAAAATTGATTTTTTTTTTACTGTTTTAGCTACCATTTTTACTTTTAATGATAACATCTATATAATGTAATCTTGATTCTGTAGGTACAAGTGTGTTGCTCATACTATGAAAAAAACTTATAAATTTCACAAAACAGAATCTAATATAAAAATGCAAACACTGTTTAAAACTGATTTCAATGTTTGTTGTTTTAATGTATCTCAAATGCAAATAAAAATCTCTTGACATAATGCTTGTTCCTATGAGTCAGAATTAGAAAAAATCCAGGATTATGGATTTGCATGTTAGGTCACATGAATACATTTACAAATTGCCAGATATATCTGGATTAATATTAAATTTCTGGAATAATTACTAAGTAACTAAAGAGAAGTTACAAGTACAATTACCTGTTAGAAGGGTAGAAGGTCTATCAGAGTTTTCTTTTTTTTTTCCTAACAGGGTCACCAATAATTTCTCAGTGACCATTGTCTCCAGGAGATAAATCAGGAGAAAATGTAAAATATTACAGATGCCACTGGAAAAAGTCAGTTTTATTGGTGAATTTGCTGGACCCCCATTTTTCTAGTGGCATCTGTTTGGCTAGGCCACACTTTACATGCTACCATGGTGTATCCATTAGTATCCAGTAAAGAGATCATATAAGATTGGCAAAATTTAAATTATGTGGATTTTACATTAATTAGTCAATATATTTAAGCAATAAAAGGCCAACACATTTCACATGTATTGTACCCCATCAGTATTTGGAAGACATAACAATAGCAAACATATCCAATAATAAAAAGCAAGAAAGTCTAAGAGCGAAATACTGGTGAATACATGTATTGTGTACGTGTACACTGATACATATTATGATATGATTGCACTACAAATGTGTGCAGATCAAATTGATTGTGCCTGGTTTATAGCATACTGAAAATTAAGTGTGACAGTCGTGTGACTTTAGGGTAAAAGTTGATGGTCCATAGAAATGTGTTATTGAATATGCTATGTGTGGGGGTACTGTGCAAATCTTTTTGCTGTAGTACTGACAGTATTGAGTACTGAGTGAACAGAATGACCAAATTTATACATGAAGCAAATAGTGGTGAAAGAGGCTAACAAATGGTAGCTACCCTTTTGTGGACAGATGTCACTAAAAGTTGTCTGGGGGTAAGCAAGGCCAGCATTTACAATAGTAAACTGCAAAATAGCCCAGAGCAGCCCCGGACCTAAGTGGGGACTGATGTATGTGTATGGGGCAGGTACATTTGTTGTATGACTATATAGTGTAGTATGTATATAATGTGCCCAAAGTATGTATGTTTAAATATAAATATATATATATATATATATATATATATATATATATATATATATACCAAAAGACATGTTTTTGTTTGTACTGTGTTCATTACTGTAATTGAGTAGCTTTTTGTGTACTAAAATCTGTAATTTTTGTTTTAATCATGATTACGTATGTTTTATTTAAGCATTGTGCTTCAATACATTTTAAATCACATCTACTACTGAGAAAAAAAAGTAAAAATGCAAGCAAAAAATTTGAAAGCCAAGCTTTTACTTATGTTTAATCAATACAAATATATGGTTTCACCAAACAAAGATAGTGTATTGATCTTAATTGATCTGTCTGTATTAACACTCCTAGCCTGTAGGTGGTGCCTGTCACACACACCCTACACCAGCAGTCGCCAATCGGTGGTCCGCGGCTCTGTCCGGTGCGCCCCCCGAGGGGTCAGGAGAATAAACCCTGCTGAAAGTTCAGAAGTTCGGGCACCGGACAGAGCTGCGGACCAGCTCGTTGTCTCCCTCGCTTATCCAGCAGACACCTAGGATCCCTCTGTGCAGATGACCCCTTCCTGTTTCACACATACTGCTGGGGTTAGATGTCCATAAAAACTTGTGCAATGTTCACACAGTGGTACCATACAGTTTAAAAGGCCTAGTAAAATTAGATATAATAAATCATTAATGCATTCTAATGCATATGCATAATATTTACATCATAAAACTACAAAAGCTTAAAGTGAGCCTGACTAAGGACAATTACTTATAATAACTAACATAGTAAGATACAAACATTGTTTAGGTCCAGGCTTTACCCATTCACCATCTCCACACATTAAGAGTAAGGTTTCCCCACTTAGGGTTGCCTTTTACTTCAAGGAGAACAAAACAGATTGCGCAGAAATAAATGAAAAAAACGAGACTTTTAATGGATTGGTAAATCTGTGCCTGTTTTTTATTAACTTTATGATTTTTTTTTAAATTTTTGGTCAGTTTATCTCATTTTTATCTTCACCCCCAAAAAGACTTTTCAATAAAAACTTACTTAAACATTGCCCCAAGGTCTAACAATATATTAAGATACCTTAAAAATGCCTTAAGATAAGTTTAAGGATACATTGTCATGAATACTGGGGGAGCTCACTTGGGGATAAATCATAAGTGATATTCAACCAAAAAGTCCCTCCTTGATGGCTATATTCCCCTTAAAGACCCATGGACACCACACAACTGATAAGCTGTTTCATTATTATTTTAAATGTATTGATAAACAATATTAAACCCATCAATGATGCTGTACATACACAACAGTATAAAGTCCCTGTAAATTTTCAACACCACCATGTTATGGCCAATCTTTGGGTCACACTGGTAGTGAGACATACAATGGTGTTGCAGTGATTGTTGTGATATGATACACCTCTCACATGTCATCACAGTATTTTTTACAGTACATGGAATGTCTAATACAGTATAGATCAAAGCAAAGGTAAGGAAGACGTTCAATATTCACATAGAATAAAGTATCTCTGACATGCCATACCAATTGTACTTACAGGAAAAGGATTATGTCAGCTCATAGGGAGATACCTGTGTTATAGAAAACATATAAAATATATTATACTGAATAGTAATGTAATGTGTGGCAAGTCTTGCAAGCAAAATGAAAGAGATTTAGGTCTTTGTGCTTGAAGAACAGTTTTTGGTCAAAGCAACACATCTTACATTCATTGAAACATACCAATGTGGAAAATCAACTACTGCTATTTAAACACATGGACCTGCAAGTATCTCCACCAGGGAATGTTTCAGTGAATGTCAGATTCCCTGACCCCTATCTATCAGTGTTACAAATGCCTTGAGTAGAGAAAATTTACAAAGATTAGGCAATTTCTTACAAATCAACATTGCTTTCTTCACTGATATACCTTTGAACATGATATTACGACCAAGATTGCTGGGGAAAAGGGAGAGGGGGTGTCAGGGGGATCTTTGGGAACCAGCATGATATTTTTTCAGCAAATCGAAGTTAAAATATGATTGAGAAAATGCCTTCCAAGTTTTTAGGTTAATTACAACCCCCGGGAACATAGCTTTGTCATCATTAATGGGTCATTTAAGTCTTATGGGTGAAAATCCTAAATGATTTTAGCATGTATATTTCTGAAACAATGTGTATTCCTGGCTATTTTTTACTTTGAATTATGGAAAAAAATCCCAAATCCCAAATTATGGAAAAAAAAATCCCAAACCCCAAAAATGATGGCAGGTTCCTCTGATCTCCCATCCCAGCCATTTTAGTGACTAAGTGTTCAGTGGTTCTCTAATTACCTTTATGATGGCAACCTTGATCACAAACATTTTCCCTACAACTTTGTATACGTTGTCTGGCTACAACTGCAAACCAAGGATTTTCAGCACCAGGACCCCTGCACTGTTTTTTTTCAACACAGCCAAAAGTTTTAAAGTGAAATTAAACTCAATGGGCCTGATTGATTGAAGCTTTCCGAGGCTGGAGAGGATACACTTTCAACTGTGAACCCGGGTGATCCAGCAACCTGCCTTAAAGTCATTTGCTATTTGTTAGCAAATGTTTTCAATCCTGGATCAGATTCCTTCCAGATTTTTGTATCACCCACTGATTAAAGTGTATCTTCTCTGGATTTCTTGAAGAGCTTTATGAAATCAGTCCCAATGTGTTTACTTGCTTGTCAATGTCCCTGGAAATGGGAATGGGTCAGTAGAGTCTAAAGAGTCCCTACAGACACATCAGGGGTAGTACTCCATATTTACCAAGTTGGCCACTAGTGTTAGTAGATAGTGGAACCAATAAAGCAAATCACTGCTATCGAAAGAGCTTACAACCTTAAGTCTTCACCACAGAATAAAACTGTTAAATTGTTACATGCAAATAAGAACATGTAAAACGAATGAAGAATGAGCACTAATCACACTGCAGTTAGCATTCACATGATCATAGGAGAGTAATAAATTCACCTGAACTCCAAAAAGCTAAATACAAGATTGATTTATAAGATAATATCAGGGAATAAGCCCAATGTCCCAGAGCTTGCTCAACAGTCCAGCTTTCAGGAAAGAAGTCGTTGAAGATGACCATACTGGAGTTCTGCCAGGACCCTCTGGCATGGAGCCCGCAGGCCAAGCTCACCTCCCCATGTGTTTTCATTACACTAGGGGGTCTATTAAAAAGAGGTAAATCTGACATTTACTGAAACATTCTCTGGTAGCGAATCTTCTATGTGTTTTTATGGCAGTAATTGATTCCCCAATAGGGAATGTTTTAGTGAATATCAGTTTTTAAGGCATGAAAAAAAGTAGTGCTGATTCACATTATTCACTTCCTATGAGCTCAGATGGGCTTTTATTTTACTGTCCCTAAGGACTTCAAGCGTTTTTGGCAAAATGGGAAATTTCACTCAATGCTCACAATTTTGATTCAATATCAGCACAATGAAAATTTTCAGTTATGTACATCCCTAATAGTGAATAGGAGCACATATTGTACCTGTAATACAGGGGTGGCAAACTCAAATACACAGTGGGCCAAAATTAAAAACTAAGACAAAGTCGCGGGACAAACTTAAAACTGAAATAGCACCGCTACTACAATTCCCTGCGTCAAGAAAACAGTCTAATGCGGGGCTAAATGTTATGAGTGGCTAGAACTCCCTCTTCACTGAAATAGCACAGCTACTACAATTCCCTGCGTCTATAAAACAGTCCAATGCGGGGCCACGCATAGGCAGAGAGTCCGCTGGTCTATAGACACGAGTGATGCTGGGAATTGTAGTAGCGGCGCTATTTCAATGCAGCGGGGGGCCAGCTGCAATTCATATTTAGGTTTCCTTTGGGGGCCAAAAAAAAGTACGTATCGGTCAAAATTTGGCCGCGGGCCAGAGTTTGACACCCCTGCTGTAATATGTATGTGAACGCATGGCAACAATAGGATATGGTAAAACAACAAAAAAGCTTCTACTTCATGCTTTACATCAGCAGCCATCTTTTCATGGATTATGCTATTTTGGTGTAAAGGCAAAAACATGTCTTAAAATAGCCAAGGGTCAAACCAGAATATCACCAGAATTAGGAAAGTATGACATAAAGCATATTTTAGAGAAGATCAAACAAGATAGCCTATTCAACCAGGTATTGAATAGGATTATAAAATTAGGGAAAGAATATTTGTTGGTGTTTATATATAGAGGGAAGGGAAATTTTGCAAGCTGGAACATGACAAGCTCTGAAGGTGCATCCGCTACATTATTTTATCTTTAGGATCCCTAATGTTCCTGGATCAGCCTCATAGTCAGGCTTATAGTGATAAACATAGCAAGTACATCTATTACTGACCCACTAAGTATACAGTATTAATAGGCAATACCTGACATGTTGCTGCATCTTCCTGGGCTATTTTAAACACTACAATACCTCTGTGGTAGAAGTGCCACTGTTACCCCACTATACAAAGAGATTTACTGCAATTATCATCCTGCAGCCTCCACCATATAGCCTCAAACAGGAACAAATAAAGGTCCAAACAGAACATGTTAGGCAAAGTTTGAAACATTCTTAAGGATAATTAAGTATTCTGGTGAAGTTTAAAACTTAAAAGAGTTTTTTTTATTAAGCAGAAATTTGTTATAGGAGTAAAAGAAGGAGATAACCTATCAGCAAACCGTCAACAGAACAGCATATTAATCTGCAGTACCAATGCACCAGAAGGACAGGAGCTGATAGATACAGGGTATACAAGGACGCTTAGGACTTTGTAATAAAAATAACAATAATATTGACATAGCATTGCTCTAGGCTGATGGTCTTCCATAGAGTAAGCTGATACCAGGTGAATCTACCACAGTTATAGTTAGGCAAACTTTAATATTGGGCTCAGGTAGTAGCAGATACCCCATCTGCACACAAAATGTTTTCAACATGCCCAAACAAAAGAGTTTTAAAAAATCATCTTATCATAAGGCTTATCATACCTAATCATTGTACATTTCTTGTCATAGAATATGAATTGTTACTGACTCACAACCTTTACCTATCCCTTAAATGAAACCTAACCTCTGGTTTCACCAAAATAGTTATTAGGAACAAAACCGATCCGCACAAGTTTTGCCACCTATATCCACTGTTCTAAAATTATTGACCCCAAGGGATAGGAATGTAGAGAAATCTTTAGAGACTAGATATACCATAAATTTAACTTTTACCTTTCTTCTACTTCTGCTTCTACATCTGTCTTTGGGTACAATATTGCCAACACACCTTTTTTTACATTGGATTGGTTTTACTTCTTTGGGTGTATATTTATACTTTCTTTTATACAGAATTGCCAAATTTTACCAAGAGTTTCTCCCCCTCTCCCGTGAATGTTTGACATAAAGCTGACATAATTAAGCTGACATAAAGACAAAATATTGCTAAAAAAACAAAAATGATTTATATGAATTTATATCAATAAATAAAACACTCCACTTACATAGATTTTTGTAGCCGAAGTCTTGCAAATCCTAAACGTTGTGGTTTCCTTCTTCTGTATTATTTTTTCAAGTGTTAAATCATGGAACTCTAAAGTTTACTAAATCTATCCAAAGCCGGCATTTATAGGAACATCAGAAGGGAAAGCTTAGGAGAAGGATGTCAAAATATATATAATATACTTCCTGTCCTTTCCAAACGTAAAAAACAAGAACGATATAACTAGGTAACCACATACCAGCAAATATATTTAAAGATTTAAGGCACCTGTCATAGGTCATGCAAACAAATCCTGTTTTAAGATGCAAAACAGGCTTTGTGGTATTCCAATTGTTTGTATTCCAATATTTTTTTAAATCCTTCCATGTACCTGTTTTGCTTTTGCACTATTTGCTGCACAGTGAATTTTGCATAAGAAAATTAACTTTACTTTCCTATCCCACTGCTTATAATATTTCCGATAAAAATGTGTTTGAAATTCAAATGACAAGGGCAGGCTGAGTGCATATTTAGTATTATCTGTTCACCATTCCCAATCAGAAAAAAGAAAACTAAAACTAAACATGAAGAAAGATTAAAGCATAATAAAAGTATAACATTTATTAAAGGAAAAGAAAAAGTAAAACACACAAAACGCCATATATACAAAACAGACATGTTATGAGAATGACAAAATATCTTTGTAAGCAACTATGTAGAGGCAGAGATTTGTTGTAATGAAACAGAAGTGTTTTGTATACAGATTAAAAAACTGAAACTTTGAACACAGAGATCAGATAATTGCTGTTTAAACCAGTGATAAAAGGGGCTTCTTTTTGGGTGTAAATGAGACAAAAAAGGGAGCAGGTGATAACACTGGTGAAAAAACCTATTCTATTCTATTCTGGATTCCTAACTGATTTTTCTGCTTTGCCTTTTTGCCGATCTTTGCTGTAGGGAAATTGAAAATTGTAGGACTGTTACAAAAGTGGACTGTTTTATTTCTATTTTGGTGGACAAAATCAACCACAGTATCAAACTTTGGTTAACATATCCAGAAATACAGCAGTGAAAAAAAAGAAATTATTTTTGACAAAATATTCTTGCTTTAGTTGGTTCATTGTCCCAACCTATTTTGATCAGTAAAGGAACATGGCAAGGCTGCCCGTTACCACCTTTGCGGTTTGCTCTGGCCATAGAACCGTTAGATATCGCTATACATTCTAACCCAAACATCAAAGGCATCCGCTGTGGCCAAACCGAACACAAATGTGCTTTATTTGCGGATGATATCCTAATGTATATAATTTCCCCCCTCTTAACCATACCTAACCCTTTTAGGGTACTTGATGATTTTGCGAAGATATTGGGACTTCATGTTATTAGAGCGAAATTGCAGGCTCTTAATATAAAACTCCCAACCCCTCAAGTCACCTTGCTTAAAAATAACTATAATTTTATCTGGGGGGGATCGATACAATACCTAAGGATTCAATTAACCCCCACATACCAATCACTGTACAAAGCCAACCATGGACCCCTAATTAGAAAATTACTATTAGACTTACAAAGATGGGCTAGGTCGCCTCCCTCTTGGTTTGGACATAAAGCCTCTGTCAAAATTAACGTACTACCTCGGATACTATACCTGTTCCCAACATTACTATCTATCCCACCACAGACTATTAACCATCCACAATCCAAAATTCTGAACTTCATGTGGGGAGGTAAAAAGAGCAGAATAAAAAAGCAACTTTGTATGCTCCTCGTACTGAAGGAGGACTGGGGGTTCCCCACCTTCAGCACTACGCTAAATGGGCACAATTGGCACAGCTATCCTTATGTAACATTTTGGGAGCCTGACGACAGTGGGTTGCATTAGAAGAGTTAGCAAGCAAACCAATAGCAATTGAATCCATAATGTGGATATGAAAATCAGACCGGTAATACATTGCCCCATTGTGTCCTCCAAACTTCGACAAGCTACACCTCCTTTTCGATCTATTGCCGTTGAAAGCTCGTGTTGCTCTATAGCTGACACCAAAGGCCACATTTCTATTTTATAAGTGATACAAGTGACTCCGGACCAGAAATTAGGATGTATGGAATTGCGAGAAGCCGACCTTGTCATGTCCTGGGAACAGGACGAATGGGATTAAATGGCTCACAGGCTTTCAAAAGTTTCGCTTAAATCCTCATCGGTGGAGGCGAACTATAATGCTAAGATGTATTTAGTCCCAGACCATATAGCACATATGCTTTAGAGGGTGTGAGTAGAGGGGCACAATTTATGGTGGTGGTGTCTGAAAGCTCAAGCTTTTTGGTGGGACGTATTTGAGCTTATATCTAAGATTGTACACGGTGAGATAACCAAGACACCAAAAGGGCCACTATTTACCAAGCTATACCAAAAGCTCCCTAAACACCCCATAGCTAATTAGCTTGTATTACTCTGGCAAGGCCTTGGAAAAAGGCTGATAATTCATTAGAACCATTATATGCAAAATAAACTGGAAAATGGTTAACAACAAACTTTCAAGTATACTAAACAACAAACTAGACAAATTTGACCTCATGTGGGGTCCATGGTCCACCCATATCTCAGGCCAAGTTTAATCAGATTTTGGTCAGCCAAGTTTTTGAAAAGCTCCAGATTACAGTGAAACTCTCCACCCCAACCCCTTCCACAAACCCCCAACGTGTCTTTCAGTTTGGAGTCATCACCCTTAGATTTAATAAAAGGAGGGTAGGGTCCTGAATTAGATACAATAGACTTATCCCGATAAAAAGTTTAAATGTTGATTAAAGAGGTAATTCCCTCATGATACATACAAGTATTGTAGTTTGTTCTTAACTGATGTCTTGTTTTTTCTTTTGTTTTGTCTTGTTGTGAAATGTAGGCTTTCACATAAGTTAAATATTTTGTTATATTGTCCAACAGCACAGTTTTGTTTTAATGTAAAATGTCTTTGTTTGTCTTATAGTAAAAACTAATAAAAATATTAAAACACAAAATATTATTACATATCATGTAAGGATAGAAAGGTATTATTAAGCATGTAACAGAACATCTTAAAGTGCTGTTGACAGTGCTTGTCACGTATAAGGATTATAAAGTCTATTTTTTTAAAGTAGCTGCTGGGGTTGTTTGATCTACACTCATTATTACACTCATTATTTTAAAAATAAGAAATAATCTTCAGGTCTTACTATATATACTATATAACTCACAGTATATTATTGTGATAATCAGCAGAGTGAATGCTAGCTTTGCAGATAGCCAAAAAAGATCATTGGTCTCTATTAAACTGATCTGAGAATCACAAATTGCTCAAGGAACCTCTAGCAAGCTCTGGGATAACTGTAGGGTTCCACAGAACACCGGTTGATAAAGACTACATTAGTTTTACTCTAACAGACTGGAGTACATTTAGAAAGTAATGGTTCTCACCAGACTCCAAATCCAAGGGAGTTAGTATTTTAGTTGATACATCCCTGCCCTGGTCCCTCTCTATGTTGAGAGCAGACCCTGATGGGCGTTTTCTCATACTTCAAGGCAAAATAATAGAGGAGCCATAAACGCTGGTGAATATGTACCTACCCAACTCTAGCCAGCTAGTCTTACTAGAACAAGTGGTTACAATGCTATCGGACTTTGAAACAGGCATAGGTATTTTCGGCGGAGATTTCAATCTGACACTCTCCTCATCTTTAGATGTTTCCAAAGGCCACTCTCATTCACCCTACAGTTTGCACAGAAAGATTAAATCCCTATTACAGGACAATCAGCTAGTAGACATTTGGCGTATCCAACATCCTGGGGCAAGAGATTATACCTTCTATTCGCCTGTGCATGATACTTACTACAGACTTGACTTTTTCTTGTTGTCTCATAGTGACATACCCCAGATCATTGACTCAAGCATTGGTTCCATAACCTTCTCTGACCATTCCCAAGTTTCTATTGTGGTTTCTAGTAAGACTACCAACCCTAAATTCAACTCATGGAGACTCAATGAATAATTGCTGGAATCACCCGGTCTTTCAGTGAAGTCTGAAAGAGAGCTTAACTTCTTTTTCTCACGAGGGGTCTACGGTCAACCCATTTCATGTCTGGGAAGCCCATAAATGTTTCATCAGGGGTTTGTTTAACCAGCAGGGGAGCAGGTTAAAGAGGGCTAGATCATTGCACCTGGAAACATTGCTCCAAGAGCTACATCAATTAGAGATGGTACACAAAGAGCACCATACGGCAGATCTGGAGGCCCAAATTCATGCCAGACGCACTCAGATTAACTCCCTCTACAGGGAAAAAGCCAAAACACAATTGAACAAATGTAAACGCTTTTGTTATAAACATGCTAACCATGTTTATAATAAATGCAAAGCTCTAGCGCGTGCTCTGAAATCTAAAAAGGCGGCTTTGTTCATCCTGAGTATTAAGACCTCTGCCAGTACTGTTGTGCACTCCACAGGAGACATTGCCCAGGTGTTCCATGATTTTTACAGTCATTTATATAATTTGCAAGTAAACCAACATGACATGGCCCCTTCTGAAAAGGCGGACAAAATTGGAGCATACCTCATGGCCTTTGATTTTGCTTCCCGTCCATCAGAAGCAGTAGAGTTATTAGACAAACCGATCACTTTCCTTGAACTATAGTCGGTGGTTAGGCACACAAGCCTGGGGAAGGCACCTGGCCCGGACGGCCTCACGATAGCATACTATAAAAAATTTCTCCCGATCCACAATTGGTCTCAGCATTGAACGCTATGTCCAAAAATTTTGGTTTCCCTCAAGATACACTGTCTGCTCATGTCTCTTTCCTAATAAAACCAGACAAAGATCCACAGTTGTGTGCCAGCTACCGGCAAATATCTCTACCTAATTGCGATTTGAAACTGTTCGCAAGCATTCTGGCTCGGAGACTTACCCCTGTTCTGAATGGGATTATTCACCCCGAACAAAGTGGTTTTCTCCCTATGTGTGAGGCAAGAGATAATGCTACTCGTGCCTTAAACATCATTCACCACCCCCACTCTTGCTTCTTTCCACAGATGCAGAAAAAGCATTTGATGGGGTGGATTGGACCTTTCTCCACACTACCTTTAAACATCTTGGCCTTCCCGCTAAATTACTGTGCTGGATTAGAGCTTTTTACTCCTCCCCCAGTGCAAGAGTGAGGATAAATGGTGAATTATCTCAGCCGTTCACCATCTCTAATCGGACCAGAAAGGGATGCCCTTTGTCTCCATTGCTTTTTGTCCTCTCCCTGGAACCCTTTCTACAGCTTGTGCGAGCTACCCCGACATCAAGGGCATGAGGATTCGCACGACCGAACATAAGGTGGCGGCTTACGCCGACGACTTGCTGTTCTTTATTACCTCTCCAGTTACATCCCTGCCTAATCTGTTATCAGAATTGCTTCTGGGGCTCCCTAAGGCTAAGGGAGGAATAGCATTCCCAGGCCCTGTTCTTTATCATCAAGCTGTGCACATATCGAGGCTCCTAGATTGGTGCACTAATGGCGGTTCTCAGCTATGGGTAGGCCTGGAGGAGCCTGCTCGCCAGTCCCATTGGATTCCTTAGTCTGGGCCCCTGATGCTGCCAAGGCTCCCATGTTGGGACACCCATTGATTGGGGAAACCATTAGAGTGATCTCCTAATTCTACACTACCTTGAAAATAACTACCTACCCATTCCCCCCATCTCCGATATTGGGGAACCCAGAATTTCCGTTCGACATGTCTGACATAATAGTCCAGACCTGGTGAGATAGGGGTGTTTTCAGGGCTATCCATTTCCTTCAGAACAGAGAATGGGCTTCACTGTCCTCACTCCTGACCCCCTGGCGCTCTCTCCAGCTCTTGCGTGTAATCCGATCCCTTCCGCGATCAGGTAATTTTAATCAATCTCTACTGCCTGTTGAGACCCTCTGCTCCACCAAACGCTCCCTGAGAGGCACACTATCTTATGCATATCAAGAACTTTACGCAACCCATACCTCTGCTTTTCCAGCTTTTATGGCCAAATGGCAAGCGGAACTTGGCATGCAAGTTACAGATGAACAGAGAGAGATTATGCTTCACTTTTGCCACAAGGCCTTCATTTGTAACAGATACCAGGAGACTAACTACAAATTATTCACCCGCTGGTAAAGGACCCCAGTTAAACTTGCCAGGATATTTTTGCAGGCCAACAATACCTGTTGGAGATGCAGCCCTGCACCAGGTACGCTACTACATGTGTACATGTTCTAGCCTTCTGTGTCTGATGTTATTCTAAAACTTACAGAGGTAGATATCAGAGACAAGCCTGAGTTAGCCTTACTTCACATTTCACATCTCTCCAGGAAAGTTTACAAATGCTCTCTACTGAGACACCTTCTGAATGCAGCCAAAGTTTGCATGTAGGTGTGCTGGGAGAATATTCCCCTCTGACTGTTGTTCAATGGTTACACAGGGTGGCTGACATTTACCAAATGGAAGACATGATCTCCTCTGACTCAGAAAGAACGGAAACATACTCAAACAAAGTTTTATAAAGTGCAGAACTTAATAGTAGTATAATAGTATTAATAATAATAATAATAATAATAATAGTATAATAGGGACTTAGACCCTCAATTAGCAAAGCAACTCCAAACCATAACATTTATTTCACCTAGCTTTATTGTTAGTATTGGGTTCTTTTTCCTGAAATGCTGTCTCGTATTTGTATCAAATACATCTACTGTTACTGCACACGAAGATCTATATCCTTTAAATCACTGTGCCCCCCCCTCCCCCCGACATTCTGAAGAATCCCTTCCCCAGGTAAACAATGTACCCAGCCATCGAAATGATCTAAAAGAAATATGATTCGTCAGGTCACCCACTTCAACTGCTCCCTGTTCTTGTTCTGACACTCACATGACAATGTTGGTAGTTTCACCAGTGGACAGGTGGTCAGCTAAAGCAAAAGACTTGCACTACCTGGTCCAAAAAGTCAGTGATGTACAGGAATTCCTTCCAGATTTAAAGACTTGACCCATTAGGCTTATAGGACTGATGTGAGAAGAGTACATACTGAAATAAACAGCTGTTTAATGGGGGTTTCCTTTTGTGTCCACTGGGTCTTTAAAACATGCAGAATCAGAAACTGGTACAACCATCGCCCAGCTACAATGATATATTGGAGGGTCAACAGCAGGAAACCTGACCACTTTCTAACCTGATCCTAAGGGTAGGGGTATTAAATGTAAAAACACCTTGGGGCATAATGTATAGGTGTGTGAGTGTGTGTTAAACCCCAGCAACACTTTTACTGTTTCTTTATGTCTTATTACATGTAATAAGTGTAATGAGTTAGCTTGGTTTGGTAATGTATGTGCAAGTATATAATACAAAATGCTTGAGCTGTTCAATTCTTTAATGCAAGAAACACTTTTCAATATATTATTTGTACATTTTATATCCTATGTAGATTTCTTCACTTTGACATTATGGGCTGTTTTGAATAGCTTAGAAATCTTTCTAGGCTATAACATAAAATACAGAAACGTCCATGGGGGTGAATGTAAATCACTGCTGTTGACCACATTTCCAGATCCAGGTTGTTTATGAAGCAGATGCTGAATAATGTCTTCCTATGAACATTACTTAAGGCAAATAAAAACCAATAAAGTCAAGTTCTACATTTACTTATTGGCTGGATGCACCTGAGCTTCAAGTCCATTTAGTAAAAGGGAAAAAATTAACACAAGCACATACATAATAACTTATGTGTACTTTTCTAGTAGGGACCCAGAAAAAAATACATGCATACATATACATACAGAGCCTCCTATGATTTGGAATACTATGACTAAGATTTATTAAAATGTATTTATTAAATTACATTAAAAACAGCTCTGGTCTTCCAAGCACATCCTCCAGGATTCCTCTACCTAAAGTTTTATTTGAGATCTAAGCAGTTGCAGATGAATAAAAGGTATGATTAGGCCGGTATACATTTATTTTAAACAGACAAACTTTTCTGGTTGGTTTTTAAACTTACAGACAGAATTAGAATATACAGTATGAACACTAGTCAGACTTATTTATCAAAACATCTTTAAAGCAACCCTGTAGCAGGAAAAACCCGGAGAAACCACCTGCTGTTTGATATGGTCCACACAAAGCTGTGAAATGCCAGGATAGCCTAATAATAAAATGGATGTGAGGGGAAATCAGCCTGGTGTTTTTCCGGTATGTACAGTCCCTACTGGTTGCAAGCAGTAAATATGAAATATGAAAGTGCAGCTAGCACTACCACTCCAACACTTTGCAGTGAAGCATTTTCACATTGTACAGCTGGAAGCAGTGGGTGGTACTAGCATGCTCACTGCCTCCCTTATTCATTCCTTATGGAGGTGCTGCTGGGAGAAGCTACATGTGGCATCTCTGGAAAGGGAGCGGTTTCCTCGCAGGAGGAAGCAACAAACACACCACGTCCTCATGGCTGATGTGAACATAGTTAAAAAAAAGGAATTTGTCAATGAATACCTGAAAATATAAAGCAAGGGATCTAATACACATATCAGCATATTTATAAAACAGACTATGTGACATAAACAGGTGAACAAGCCTAAGCAGGGGATTCAGTTACTGTAATTTAAAGTGCATGCACCAGGAAGTTGTACCTGCAACGAATGTCTGATGAATGCCAGGTTTGATGCTTTATAAATATATACTTCTATTTTTCTACTCACATTTACATGTTTGCATGCTAGAAATAAGTCTTTAAATCAGGTTTATTTAATTTTAGTTAAATGTCACACTCACTGCTTTCTGTCACTTGAAACCCTTGCACCAGGAAGATACATCTACTGTTAATGATTGGTGAATGTTGCTTTATTTGTCTATCCACATTTACACATTTGTCTGCTTGAAACATGTCTCTGCATCTGATAATTTTATTGTGTAATTTTTTTAACTCACCAAACTCTATAAAGGAGTAAGGCCTTGATACAGTCGGTACCTTCTTACCATGCTGCTCATCAAATTCATTGTACAAATCCTCTAAATAGGCAAATGCCAGCTTCTTCGGAAAAGACATTTCACACAGTACAAGATAGCACACACCTTTTTCAATAAGGTAGCTGTGGGTTACAAAAATAAGTTTCGAAATGAAGCAAAGTAAATGACTATGGTAGGCTGACCATTCTCATCTATCTGAACAGAGTTTTGGTTTGTGTATTATGCACTGGCTTCAGTTTTGGCTTGTACCCAGACTGCTTTGTGATACCAATGATTCAATGACCCCGATTTATCAAAGTTCTCCAAGGCTGGAGAGAATACACTTTCATCAGTGCAGCTGGGTAATCCAGCAAACCTGGAATGGATTTCCTAAAAGTCAGCAGCTATTTGTTAGCAAATGTTTTCAGTCCTGGACCAGATCCATACCAGGTTTTCTGGATCACCCAGCTTCACTGACGAAAGTGTATTCTCTCCAGCCTTGGAGAACATTGATAAATCAGGGCCAATATGTTCACCAGGCCCAGAGGGTCCATGACAGCTTGGACTTAGACGTTATAGGTTAAATACTTTATAATTGCAGCACAACTTGCATTTATTAGCCTGTCAACTGTGAAGGGGGCACACTTGGATTTGCTAACATGAAAAAAATCTGTAACACAAGGCCAAGCCACCCTTTTAGTGGATGAACCTCAAAAAACTGTAGGATCTGGAGTGTCCATTACAATTTCAGACCTTAATGTCATTAAGATCCTTTGGGAAGATGTATAGCATGTACGTCATGCTAGGAAACCAAGGAATTTACAAGAGAGGAGGCTTTTAACTAAAATGAAAGGTCAGATGAAAAAAAGGTCTCACAAACATGAAAAAAGATTGCAAGCCATCAATGATGCTTAACCTACTTTTGAATAAAGCAAATTAGTCATTTTTGTTGAAGCTGAGCAAATGAAGCAAAGTAAATGACTATGGTAGGCTGACCATTCTCATCTATCTGAACAGAGTTTTGGTTTGTGTATTATGCACTGGCTTCAGTTTTGGCTTGTACCCAGACTGCTTTGTGATACCAATGATTCAATGACCCCGATTTATCAAAGTTCTCCAAGGCTGGAGAGAATACACTTTCATCAGTGCAGCTGGGTAATCCAGCAAACCTGGAATGGATTTCCTAAAAGTCAGCAGCTATTTGTTAGCAAATGTTTTCAGTCCTGGACCAGATCCATACCAGGTTTTCTGGATCACCCAGCTTCACTGACGAAAGTGTATTCTCTCCAGCCTTGGAGAACATTGATAAATCAGGGCCAATAAGTTCACCAGGCCCAGAGGGTCCATGACAGCTTGGACTTAGACGTTATAGGTTAAATACTTTATAATTGCAGCACAACTTGCATTTATTAGCCTGTCAACTGTGAAGGGGGCACACTTGGATTTGCTAACATGAAAAAAATCTGTAACACAAGGCCAAGCCACCCTTTTAGTGGATGAACCTCAAAAAACTGTAGGATCTGGAGTGTCCATTACAATTTCAGACCTTAATGTCATTAAGATCCTTTGGGAAGATGTATAGCATGTACGTCATGCTAGGAAACCAAGGAATTTACAAGAGAGGAGGCTTTTAACTAAAATGAAAGGTCAGATGAAAAAAAGGTCTCACAAACATGAAAAAAGATTGCAAGCCATCAATGATGCTTAACCTACTTTTGAATAAAGCAAATTAGTCATTTTTGTTGAAGCTGAGCGTTATGTAATAAGCTTCCATTTGGAATACTTTCAAACAGAACAGTTACAGTACTGGAATAATGCAAACACCAAGAAAACAATGTACATGGTATTGTTGGAAAACAGAGGAAGATTAAATATAATACACAGTCTGTGTACATGGATATCGGTTTTAATTGGAACTTTGCTTAACATTTAGGATTATAACCAATGATAGTACAGGAGAATTAAGGAACGAGGTCACAGTGGAATAGCACAGTGCTTGTGAAACTTTCTAGTTACACAACTACATTTTTGCAAATACAACTGTCTCAGCTTAACCCCTTTATATCCAGAGCTCATTAAAACCTTTGGAACACAATTAAATCTCAAGTGGGGACAGAGTAAGCATCCAAGCTTCCATTGTTAGTAACACCTAAAAACATACATTATTGAAAATTAGTCCTGCAAATACTGCTCCTTAGATTCCATGTAGGAAAACAGCAACATTCCCTGCATTTATGTCAACTGGGCCCCATTTGTGCAAATTCCTACATTAAGTAATCTAATGATTCGAAATAATCACTTGTATGTGCTAAGAATATAAATACAACTTATGCAGCAATTTCAAACAAAAGCAATGGAAATCTTTGGGACTTCAGAAAACTTGCCTTACATACCATATCTAGCATAGTATCTATTTATCGGGTCTCCAGACAGTAATGATTCCCTTAATATCCTATGAAGGTGGCTCCCAAGTACTTACTGGAATGTCATGGCTCCTGCTTCTAAAGTGCATCGGGCTGGTGACTGTTCATTAAGTTTTCGAAAAAGCTGCTTGGCTTGGTTCTGATACTGCTGCAAATCTCGCCCAGACTGTCAGACAAACAAAATTATTATTAGTGAGATCATTAATGAATGCCAGTTTGTAATCCAGACAGCACAACAAGCTCACTACCTTCCACACAACCAAAAGCACAGGTTGATTTAAAACACAGCCTTGTAATTAGACAACAAATTTACTCCAACGCACTGAAATGGTCATCACTGTGCTCTCCTTCCTCTCCTCCTTCTGGCATGTTCACCGTCTATTGCAGCTAAATTTCCTTTTTCTGCTGTGAAGGGAAATGCAGGTGAAAACCCGAACAACTAACTTACTAACTTATCTTATTTGTTCTTTTTTTGGTCTGTTCAATATACCATTTAAAATATTTTGATATTTAGATCTTGGGAGCTGTGCATCCCACTTGTTTGTTGACTGTTATCCATTAGCAGAGTTCCCAGCTATCTCTGAACAATGGACCACCAACCTATTCTGCTTTAAAGAAGAGAAAAGGGGACGTTCTGGGTGATGCTGGCACCCCCACATCAAATTACAGGTAAGCTTTAATTGTAATAAACTTTTTCGGTTTTTATGCTTTACATAGACATTGTCAGTTTAACAATACTGGAAGCTGATGACAGGCATAAGGTACAGTGCCCAGAGGTGTATGCAGCATATGTTTAAGGGGTTAATATTTTTACTTGCTTGGTTCCTTATCTTCCACCTCATTACTATGCTAACTTTTGTTTGTTTAAATAAAGCCTTTCCATTTTAATTAGATACCTTTTTCTATACCCAGTGATACTACTGTATCTCTTTGCATTTAGGCAATGCAGGAAGATGTTGGCTGGTGGGAAAGGCCACAGTGGCATAGCTGCCTAAAGATTCCATCCCAGAGTCCTCAGCCCTGATGCATGCATTGGACTAGTTTTTATGAATATAAGATATTAAAATGATATATAAAAGATTTGACTGGTGGGATTTTCTATGCTGAATGTATTTGCATAGTTACATAGTAGGTTAGGTTGAAAAAAGACCATCAAGTTCACCCACTAGGGAAATAAACATATCCCAGATATGAAACCCTATTGACATAGTTGGTCCAGAGGAAGGCAAAAACCCCTGGTACAACTTGCTTCAACAGGGGAAAAAAATTCCTTCCTGATTCCATGAGACAATCATATGTTCCCTGGATCAACAGTCACTGTTATTTTTACTTTAACCTCCAGGGCGGTTCATTTCTGCCTGGATTTATGTGTCTAAAAAATAAATGTAATTATAAATGTAATAACAAACTTATTACATTTATTTTTTATTATTATTTTCATATGATTTTGTGTTTCAAACTTTATTATACTCATACTATATTATACTGTAAAATAAATTTTCATGGAAGACAATGTACTGCTTTTACACATGTAAATACACTGTATTGTATTCAATACAGGTATTTTGTATTGAATGCAATACAAAATAATTTAAAATACTCGGCGCGCCCCCAACGTCACCGGGAGATCCTGGGTGACTCATTAGATGCAAAGGACGCCAGCCGGAGGATGCGAGAGGACAGGGATCGTGAAGAAGGACGCCGGCGGACCAGGAAACATAGTAATAAATAATGATAAATAATATTTATCATTGTCTGTGACTGTTTTAGTCCTGTATCACTGTCTGTATTAGTATGTAATTTGCAATCCCTATTGAATGTACAGCGCTGCGTAATATGTTGGCGCTATATAAATCCTGTTTATTATTAATAATAATAACTATAAAAAAGATAAAGGTGTAGATTTAATTCCATGCAGTTATAAGATAAAAAACCATCAATAAATGAAGTTGCATGGTAATAATGAAATGTATTCATTCCAATTGCAAATAATATAAATACATCAATTAGTTCCTACAATACAGCAACACTCAGTCCACTATGGTGTGAAGATCTTAAGATATTCTATGGTGATCCCACCATAAAGGTTTTGGCTCAGGCACATCCTATTTTAGAATATTCTTCCCTATCTCCCAATCCTATCATCTTGCTGTTTTATGAACTTGTCCTAATACCGGCCACCAGTGAATATGAAGACACGACCTGCCATTGTCACTGTCATCCTCCCCAATGAGATGATATAATGTGAGCGTGGAGATGGGAAGTGGCTGAAAGTGGCTTCAGCAGATCAACAACACTAAGATACTATAAAACAGTAAAATATGTTTTTTTTAAAGTTATTAATAATGAAATGTTTGTTACTCAGAGCTTTAAACTACATGTGACACATGGAAGATTTACATGACATGTGATTGTTGTCTTGTCACATATGACAGATGTGTCAGCAGTAGCAGGCAGTGGGAAATATAATATATATAATAGTGGTTATAATGTTATTATTAATACCCCAACATATTACATGAATACTGATACATCCAATGCACTGTCAGACAGCTGCCTGCTCCCTGAACTGTGACAAATGTGTACACAACACCCAGCACACACTCGGCTTCCTACCTGCTCGTCCTCTTGCATTGAAGCTGCCAAAGGCAATCCGTCCGCCACTCGGGCGATCATAGTCAACAACACCATGGTGGCTACTGGAGAGACTGACAAATACAAGCGATGAGTTGGCCGGAAGTGTTTCTAGCATGGCACCGTAGCGGTGGTCACGAGGTCCGGGGCTGCCTGATAGCTGAAGAAACATTCCGAGGTACAAAGGTTCCGTACTTGTAAAAGTAACACTAAACCCCACAACATAGAGCCAGGTGTACATTGTGTATGGAGCGATGAAACCATTATATTGTAGTGTAGTAAGATTGTAGAAATGTGTATGCACTTTTTAGGTAACAGATTATTTGTGTTCATATTTTATCTGGATATAGAGCAGTGGTCACCAACCAGTGGCTAACAAAAAAATGTAGACATTTTTTGCAATTTTTATGTTTTTTTAATAATAAAACAAAAATAATACTCTATAAATCTCTTATATTCTGAATGACAATGTTCGCCTTTGTATTGCACTAAATTCACTAACTGTTCTAGAGACAGAAAAACAAGGGAGGCGCAGCGTGACGTCAGTGTAGTCCTGAGTTGTATGAGGCAACTGTTACTGAGCCGTATGCTTCAAGAGAAAGTAAACTCAAACCTCGCCCAAAACAAATAAAATACATTTACCTTTAATCCTACAGAGCAGTCCGGAGGTTTCTTTTATTGGGTCCTGCATTGTCCCAGCATCCGTCAGGGGGCCAGCGCACCGGGCAACACCACCATCTTCTCCTTTTCCTACGGCACTCGACACAGGCGCGAGATCGGCTGATGTACATGGGAAAAAAAACTTGACAATCTCACTGCGCATGTGTGAGATCGGCAATTTTTTTCCCTTTTGACGAAAGGGCTCCTTCTGCGCATGCCTGAGATGTTCTCAAGAGAAATAACACCCATCCCAGGAGGCCTTGTGCTCCCATTGCCTAGGCGATCGAGAATTAGGGGCCAATGCTGAACCCTTTTTTTTTAAAAAAGATGTTGCACTTAAAAAAAAATAATAATATTTTTACCTTACATAAAAGAGTTGTCCACCCTTTTATGTAAAGGGAAAATTCTGTGTTTAGGTACGCTTTCAGTATTTTTTCTACCATTACATTAGTCACCCTGCTCTGCGAATACCGATTCTCATCCAAATGTTTTTTTTTATTTGTTTATTTTTCGATGCTCTTTTAGGCAAGTATGACCTTAACTGCATATTTTCTTTAACTTTTATATTTAATGGCATCAAATAGTTGGACTTTGATAACTAAAATTTCATGTTTGGTCTTAGATTGGAATGAAATAAACTCATAATGAGTGAGAAAAACCATACAAATATTTAGCATTTTTTTAATAATACCAAAGATAATGCAACAAATGATAATAGTAACAATAGTAATACTTTATTTAACTGTGAGCTGATCAATTAATCAGAACTTCCACAGTCCTCGTCAGGCACCATTAGAAAGATCATTATTTTATAAATGTATTTGTCATTTTAAAAATTCATATTAATGGTCTGCAGGATTTAAAAATGATGAATTTAGTGGTCCGTGAGGTCGGAAAGGTTTGCGACCGCTGCCTTAGAGCAGAATGTACAAAATGAAAAGAAACATGCCATGTCCAAGGTACTTGAATGATGCAATAACTGTCTGTTAAAGTGTTTTAGTTAGTTATAGTTATAAATGAATACAATTACCAAAAGAATGGATGGTCTTATTACAATATAATGCTCTAAATAAATATTACCTCTTTATAATAGTATGTATACTTGAGACCAAAAAGATAGGCCACAAAAAAAAGGGAAAGATCGGTTTGGTTCCCAGTGAGGGACAGTACCTCCAAATGGGAGGCCCATGGAAATAAGACAGAAAGGGTGCTCACTGTCATTGACCAGGGGTCCCCAACAACTGGACCGTAGGTGGTACCAGCCCGTGGGCTGTACAGAACTGGGCCATGGCCATCCTTTCAATTTTTCCAGGCAGACTGGGTAAATTAATTGACAGGAGAGAGAAAACAGATCCTTCCTCTCACAGCAGAAAATGAGGGTGGATGCTCAAACAAATCCCCCACCCCTTCCTGGGTCTATTGTGCAAAAAAGATGGGACCATCGATTGGCCCTGTTAGGGTCCATTCACACTATGTGCAGTACACTGTGCCTCACAGTTCTGATGTTCCTACTACATTAGTTATTACAATGCACAGCCACATCTAATGTAATGTACTGTATGTAATACCAGCAGTGAAGGTGGCTGTGTGTTTCCATCCATTATAATGTGGATGAACACATGCTCATGTTAGGTAATCACTGCTGCTGTCCTGCAAGTGTAAGTTCATAGCTCCCAACTATCCTCCTTGGAAAAAAAATGAACTGATTTGTCACTCTTTTGCTATTGTCCCTATTAAAATACAACAGAAAAGTTAGGTGTACTAAGTCCAACTCTGGGTGTTTTGGTTACCCTCATCTTTATACATACCTACCACCTCCTTTAGGGGTACAGAGAGGAGGCCTAACACCCAAATCTCATTGAATTGTGTAAATTACACCGTAATTGTACGAAAGAAGAGGACTGGCTATGGCCTAATGACAGGTGAATCTGCACTATGCAGCTCCTGATATGAGTACAGGGGCTACAGATGATTTTTTTTTTAGCTGCTACTGGCCAATGTATATTTTTCTCTTTGCCCTAACTAGACCTGTGCTTTGATCCTTCAGTTTATTTATTTAAATAAAATCTCAGAATGATTACAAAATAACATATCAATCCTAAACAATATGCTACAAATCACCTTATCAGTCATAACAGATATCAGTCATATTCCGGACCCAGCGTATGTCTGTAAGGAGGTGATATATGTCCAATGCTTCTGGTATCTGTTCAGTCATTTTGTGTTGAAGAGATGATGTAGTAAAAACAAGCGTCAAACCAGGGTGATAGTGTTATATAAAAAGATACTGGAACCTAGGGAACCACAGCACAGAGATCTTTAATAGAAATGTTCCTGATCTTTTACTGAGCATTAGACTTGCTGTTGGATTTAAAATATGCTCAGTTTAGGATGGATTCAAATTCCATAAAGAAAAACTCCAGCAGCATTGAATCTGACAACAGAAGTTTTCCAAAAGCCATAAATAAAAATAACCAAATAATACAATTTTTATTTATTATAAACCACACTGATATATAAAAATGATGCGCCCCTCAACAGAGTGGGTGTTTCGGAACTGACAAGCAATGCTGAGCATTACATACTGTACTTTTAATCTCTGCACATTATATAATTTTGAATAAAAATGTTCAGTGTAATTAACTAATTAATTAAGGAGTAGAAAATTGTTATTTTCTACTCCTTTACATTTTACAATGCTTTCTAATACCAGCCTGATCAAAGCAAGAGTAATACAGAGTGATTTTGACAGTTAGGTAAATCTGAATTATTGCATATTAAGTTTGTATCCAGCCAGTGAAGTTTAGCCTTCTTTCTACATGTCCTGCAAGGTCTGCGTTGAAGTCTGTTGTATACAAAGCTCATTGATCAAAGTGCAGTTTACACACCTAACTGAGTGACACATCAGCAATTACTCATCCTTCATGAGATGGCTCAGTCCAAAGTTAGTCAGATCAGTGATGTGAGATATATTAGTGTGGATAGGTTTTCCCATAAGATATCTTAAATTGCTCTTTGAAAACTTTATGTCATGTATCACAGGTTTATTTGTAGAACATAAACGTATACAAATATCTAGATTATACATGTTTAAATTGATGTTTATTTTTTTTTAAAACAAAAACTGTATTTATTTTCCTTTTATGTAGCCGTTGTATTAGTTTTCTTTATTCAGAGTTTTTTTTCTTGATTTTCACTATTTCATCACTTTTTTATTTATTAGGATGTCGGTCTAGTTACCCAGAGATAAAGGAAGTATACAATATCTAATGCTATTCATTATGTTCGGGGGTAAGGTAAGTGACTGCTTCTGCTTTTCTTTTACATATTTTCCAGTGACATATCAAATCAAATATATTTTAAAGAAAAATTGTTCATCAAGAAGTAAGGATAAGACATAAAGTAGAACTTAGAAGAGACGGGAAAAGTAAGGTAATTACAAACTAGAAACTGTAACACACATCCCCCTATGACGAGAGGTAGAATGATTAGACCAAGCAGTTTTATTCATGCTACAAAGGAGATTATGACATGCAGGACATAGTATGTAGTTTGCATGATTGCATGATTGGTCTGCCTGGATTCTGTTAGAGCAATGTTTCTCAATTGTTTTTAACACAGAGGAACCCCTTGAAATAACTTTCAGGTCTTCAGGGAAGCCCTCCTATATTAACTATATCCACAGCTCACAGTACATTAGTGCGGTGGTCAGTGTGATAACAACCTCCCACATTGCTGACCAGTGGGTAGAATGCCACCCTTACTGATAGCCAAAAAAATTATTGGTATCAGTTAAATTGACCTGAAAGGCACACATTGCTTATTGCTCAAGGAACCCCTAGAAAAACTCTGGAGGAACCCTGCTTGAGAAACACTGTTAGAATGATGATTGCAATGTTAAATGATTATATTTAGGAACATTTTATTTAGATCAGCAGATTAAAATGATGAAATAAAAGACATAGATATTTTACCCCAGGGTGGAGATAGGAGTAAAATCTTTTTACAAAATAAGTTGATAACCTACATTTTTGGCCTACCGGTAATTTTAGCTCTTTCAGGGAACATAAGGGCCTGCCAACAAAGAATACTGTAGTAAACTAATAGGGGAACATGCATACTGTAGTAGGGAATTCAGGTGTAAATACACCTAGGGGAGGGGGCTTAGTGTAGGAGAGGAAACAAAATGGGGGGCAGAGGAGGGCAAAATATGTGTGTGTGTGTGTGTGTGTGTGGGGGGGTATACTGATGGGGGAGACACACAGCAAATTGGGTGAATGATGCTACAATGAAGTACATTGCTAGTGGGAAAATTCTGTTGGAGGTAGAGAAGTGATATATACTGTTGGTGGAAAATAATAATGTTGCAGGAGATGTATGTATCTATGCTGCTGGCAAATATTTATACTACCATGGAAATGTGGAAATATGATGTACACTAAGCAGGATACTAGCTTCTAATTACTAAGTAAACAAACTGTGAAGAGTTTGTTGCTGACGAATCAGGTGATCTATTAGGAACATTCAGATTTTATTATATTGACATATGCAAGACGCAATATGCTTTGGTCTCTTACAAATAAAAGGATCAACGGCAATGCATTTCATTAAACTGTCCCAATTTTTCACCATAGTTAGGTAAGCATATAGTCATTACTAGTTATATATTCTCTAGAAATATAAGGGGACAAATGTGTACCTACTGCTATAGTGTATTTAAACATTACAAATCTGCAAAAGGCATCAGAAATGTGGGAAATGTCACTAAAATTGTTTTTTTTTTAATATAATTTTTTTTAGCATTTTTTAAACACAATGATTAACTTTAGCTAAGTTTGCAATGCAAAAGAGGAGCAATTTAAGCTATTATTATATGTGCAACTACAAACAAATCTAGTGACTCTTTTTTTAAAACATGGAATTAAACATACCCTCAAACGTTACCTCGTGGGAATCTTTCGGGTCCATTTGTTTCAATGGAAGTAATTGATTAAAACCAAGGAATGTTTGAGGGAATGTCAGATTCCCTGTTTTATGAATAGTGATTTATTAAACCTGGAATTCAATTCAAATGCCTGAATTTACTTGGGGCGCTACTTATAAAACAGTAAATCTGAAATTCATGGAAACAATCTCTGGTGGAGAATCAATTACTGCTATTGAAACATAGACCTGAAATATTCCCCACCAGAGAATGTTTCAGGGAATGTCAGATTTGCTGCTTTATAAATAGTCCTAGGTATATTCAGACAATTCAATTGAATTCCAGGTTTGCTGGATCACCCAGCTTCACAGATGAAAGTGTATCCTCTCCAGCCTTGGAGAGCCTTAATAAATCAGGACGGTGTCAGAAACATTTTTGAGCAAAAAACACAGATAGTTCAACATTACCGTTACTATCAGACTGTGATGTTTTCCAATGTTTCCACTAGATGTCACTAGAGGATTGTGAGAGAAATATAGAACTCATTTCTAACACTTAAAAAACTCTCAGTTCCTTTTTGCACATATAGTTATATTACATGCTCTTTTTAATTACAAAGTAAAGTTATCTTTGTGCGAAAACACAATTTATGTTGGTACTAGTGTAAAAGTATGTAATAGAGACAGATGCATCTATACTGAATATTGAAGCTCAAGTCCTCTTTTGAGACTGTATGCATCAGAAAAAAAGCATTTAGCTTTTAATGTGATTTCCTATGCCAGGTAGAATATCCCTGGTTTGCTCTCAGAGCAATTTCAAGCTCATCTTTTCGCTGTTGACAACTGGGACCTAAGTCTGGTACGCTTCCTGCCAGTTTTCCTGAGAAAGGTAAACTAATCTGTTTGCTTCTTTTAGGTATTTATATTTAAAAGGCATTGGGACTGGTTTATTAAAAATTTGTAAGACTGGAGAGGATAGACTATGATGGGAGAAACTGGTTGTTCCCATAAACCATGGATGTGGTGCAAGATTTCCCAAATAACTGCAAGTTAGTTTTTTTTCAAAATTTGTTTCAAGTTTGCTGGATCACCCAGGTTCTTCCATGATTGTCTATCTTTTCCAGTCTTGGAGAGTGCTTTAATATATCAGGCCCATTTTATTTCTAAAAGTAATATTCTTTAGTTACATTTTGACTATAGTTACGCTTATAGAAACTGTAGTAAAAACTGTATAAAATCCTGTCTGTATTACCATTGGGGAGATTCTTTCCTCTATTTGTACAAGTGACCTTTTGTCACAGAGTGAGGGGAAATTTAAAAGTTTAGAGTTATCCTTAGAACAAGATTTGAGGGGAACTCCTCCAATGGGGACACATATTCTGGGCTTAAATGTCTCATAGGGAGATTCCACCAAATTAGGATTTCAACCTAACATGGCTATAGATCAGGTAGACGTCTAACAGGTATAAAATTGTTTCTTTAAATATGCAGTACATTGGGGACCAGTGACCTGAAAACAGCCCAGAACTCAAGGTGCACTATTTTTTTTTGTTTTAATCTATTAAAATTTTACAGATAGTAACATATATATCTAAAAACAAAGTGCATCCAAAAGAATAGAGTGAAAGTGCAGTTATCAAAGGGGTACAGTAAAAACAATATACCTAGGTCAGACAATCAATAACACAACCAACAAACATAAAAGACTATAGTGGCTACAATTTAAAGTACAAAAGCACATAAATACAAACATCCTGGCCATAAACCTCCCAAACTGCAGGACCTTAAGAACATTAGGCTAAGCTATCTCACTGTGTGGGGCCCTCATATAGCCCCTATCATAAATCATGAGCACTTTTATTCTTAAATGTTTTTACACAGGATTCACAAACAATTAAAAGTACACCTCTGAAAGCTATCCCTTGTTTCCAACCAACAACCATCCTTTTATAATCCAGGTTGCCCCTTCCCCTGTAGTATACTTATTTAGCCTCCCACCACTTGAGCTGAACCCACAGTAATCTTTTTTCAATATTAGATGTCAGTGACACTTATTTTACTTCGGTGTATTGGCCAGACAATAAAAGAGCCATAGCCTACTAAGTTCCATACAGTTTTGTCTCTCCTTGATTGTTTTATCACTACACCTGATGCATTCTTCTCATTAGAGTTCTAAAAAGGTTTTCTCATTATTAGAAGCTCGCTTGTTATGAAATGTTCTGTAGGTGTTTGGAACAGCAAGTTTCACATAATTGTGATTAGTAGCTCTCCAGCAAGTAAAGGAAATCTTTATGAGAGAAACATATAATTACCATTGCTGACCTCTCATTCTGCAAATGCTAATTGCTAGTTTTGTGTTCTTCCCACTAACATCAATGCGTGACTGTGGTGCACGCATGTTCTTCCGACTCATACACTGCATAGTGTGGTGCAGTGCCATCTATTTTCAATGGCACCGTCACTGCATTGCACCACGGCATGTGTATTGTGGTGTGCTGCACTAGTAAGAATAGCGCATATCCTTTTTTGTAGACAGCAGCAGCATATTCAGAGTACCTAGGATGCCTTAATCCAATGAACTTTAACACATTCCTTACCATGATGCTGTTCATGAATCTAAATGGGCCCTCAACAGTTTTATATTACAATATTCAATTCTGCATATGCATGCAATTTCTTTGTGAAGGTTCTAATTTATCTATGTCACTGTCTAGCTAGCAGCAATTAGTTACATTTGGTTAAACTTGATCTTGTAATGTTGAAGCAGTTTTGTAGCTATCCAAGCCACTTTATAAGTTCTACCAGTGTAGGGAAAATACCCCAGCATTTATATCCACACAGCACAAACACCTTGATCCGATCACCGTGGAATGTGAGCAAATGTTTATAGTCAAAAACCAGGAGGTGTGAAATTTGTTCTAGATACATAAACTCATTCTTGGTGTCAGAAAAAATGTATAGGTGTTAAAAACAAAAATTAGAGACAATATAAAGAAAAAGAGGGACTTTTCTGGTATTCAATTACAGTTTTTACTGTTTAGATAACTATAATACAAAAATAACAGCATCAAAGTAAATTTTTGGCCAACTTGGCACTATACAGAATTTTCCTATACAGAGTATTCCTACTAAACCAGGCATGTCCAAAGTCCGGCCCTGCAGTACATTGAGGCCTGTGTTTAGAGTTCCACCGGCCTGCTGCCTTTGTCATAAAATCAATAATATGCGGCCCGCCAGTACTGTTGACCACAGTATAAAATACTCACGTACAAAAAAGCTATTTTATATTTCATTATAGTTGATCAACCGCCTTGCAATTATCGTACCGCTCGCAGGCATATTCAGCAGGACAGGAGTCCCCATGTGTGCACAGGGAATCCCCTACATCATTATAGTGGGTGTTAGCTGTGTGGGACCCACACGGACCTGAATAAGGTTTAAAAAATATCTTAATTCTTCATGAAAATAAATGAAGAAAAAAAAGTCTTTATAAAACTTACATGTCTGGAATGGTCATTGACAGTTTGTTAAAAAACATACAAAGGTGATAGATTCCTTTAATCGAATGCATTAAAAGGTTGGTTTATTTAAACTTATAAAGACATTGTACAGTTTGAAATAAACTTATAGTATGAAGACATAGTGCAGTTTCAGTTATACTTAAAGCGTACCTAAACTCAACATTTTTACTTTACATATAAGGGTAGACAACCCTTCCATATACAGTAAAAATGTTTTTTTTTTAAGTGCAAAAAAAAAGAGTGCAGCACTGTGGCTATCAAGACTTAATTGGAGCACAGAGCTTCTCAGGATACCTACATCACGCATCCCGGGGGGCTCTGGCTGCTCATGTTCTGATCTCAGTAATGCGCAGAAGGGGAATTTTCCTCCTAGGAGACAGAGATGCGCATTGAGATCAGCTCTTCTTTTTCCCCTTCACAGTGGCTATGTCACCCGATCTCACACCTGCGCAGTGTGAGATCGGATGACGAAGAAAGAAGACTGGAAGAGAAGACTGAAGATGGCAGCGTTACTTGGGCAAAGGCGTAGATGCAGAGACAGTTCTGTATCTATACAGGGGATGTGCAGAGCGGGGTTGGTGGAAAGATTTCTCACTTTGTTCCACTCCCTTGATGCACAAGCACATTAGTACCATGGCTGACATTTAATCAGCGGTTTATCGCTGAAGCTTTCTTACGGTGCAGTAGGAATACTCTGTATAGAGTGAAGTTGGTGAAAAATTTACTTTGATGCTGTTATTTTTACTATTGTAGTTATTTACTTTCTCTAAACAGTAAAAACTGTGATTGCAGGACAGAAAAGCCATATTTTTCTTTACATAAAAAGTTCATAACTTACGTTGTAATCCCTGGAGACTGGCAGTATAACTCGTTTACTAAAGGATAGTGGAGCATTTTCATAATCTCACCTAATATATTATCTGTATAGGATCCAGAAAAGAATGCCCCTTTTCTTTAAGATATAGAAAACTGCTAACTATTGTCCTGTACTTGATTTTGGAGGGTGTGGTTCTTTCAAATGTACAAGCTTCTGTCTCAGTGTAATACAGATTCTGAATTGTGTACTAGCTAAGAGATTTAGGAAGGATTGAAGAAAGCACCAATGACAGCACCAGGGGAAGGAGTAAAAAAAGCCATGGGAAGACATTGAAAATGGTATTAATCAAAAATGCAAGATGAATCTCATATTTAGAGACATACATTTTCTAGCCCCAATAGCAGAAGGAAAGGTGACCCATTTGCTGTGGAGTCTTAGCTTGAGACACCATTACTAACCTACCAGTTGTTGATCGCAGAATTACACAACTTGGAAAGTGGTATGTTGGGGGGAAAATTCAGTATAGTATCAATTTCTCTTGTAATTTGCAACATAACACAGGTATTCAAAAGGCCTGTATTCCTCATTGTAGATCAATGATAATCCTCATGGGTTGGGTAAAAATAAGAGACCATGGAAATCCCAAATAACCACTAAAATTATAAAAATAGGAAATTACTGTTGTTATTTGAGGATTGAGCAACTGTGTCAAATATGGAGACAGAAATAATCCCCTTTTCACTAACCACTTTTCCTAGTAGCAAAAGGACTAGATGCCCATGCAGCTTCTAAACATCGGCTAGATGACTACAGTCATACCAAATTTGTATAATTGATGTTTCATGGTGTAGATGCTCAAGGTTTGCGGAATGACAGCTGTACCATTTAAATAAGTTTTCCAGATGAGCAACTCTTAAAGTAGAAAACTGCTGCTTACAATTTTAATTTTTTAACCATCCTTGTGACACCACTGAATAGATTCATGGTTGACCTCCAACCGCAGCCAAGGGCATTTCCAAAAACCTTTAACAATGGTGGTACAATGTGATTATTATTTTGTACCTCACAGGTGTCAAACACAAGGCCCACAGGCCCTTCTAGTCATTTTATGTGACCCATTGTGAGTGTGCCGCATCCAAGCGTCTGATATTTGCAGGCCGGAGGGCTCAGTCCCAAGAAGCTAGGTAGAAGCAGGGCTGTCCAGACATATGCATGACTGCGCTGTAGGCAGAAGGACCCCATTTGCTTCTTCACACTCCTGCTGGGACCCAGCTCTAAGCACCACTGTGCCGGAGTCCCGATCCTGCTGCTGCTCCAGGTATGGAATCTCAGTGGGATGCTACATTAGCAATGTCTCATGACTCAGAGACACCGGCCTCATCTCAGCACAGTCAGTGCCTCCATTCCTGAGGGTAAAGTGGGATTAAGTTTTCAGTTTGTAGTCTCTTCCGCTTTTTTTCAGTGGTATAGGGAGAAATGTATTATGTACAGTCTTAAAGAAAGAAGGGAAAAGGGGGGAAGTCAAGAGAACACTATTTACAGTATGAAAATCAAGCCTGAGCCATGATCTTAAAGTGGAAAGAGGAAAGTTCAAAATTGTGTCCTGACTTTGTTTATGTACTTAGTTAAAAAGATGTGAGAAAATAGAGTGTGCATATTTGGTTTACATGGACTTTTAGAACTGGGTACACATTTTATTTGCAGAAAAGGCCTTCCTAGCATTCCCATCCTGCTCTATATTAGATACAATTAGAAGGAACATTTTATAATAAAATGATTATGTTTAACACAAAATCCCCCAGTATAAATGGTAATAATAAAGCATATTTGAAAGTTATCAATTACACTATACAAAAAAAACAGTCCTAGTAAACTGGCCTATAACAGCTCAGCAGTTTTTTTTTTTTTTTTTTTATAACCTAATGCTGTTTAGAGATTTAAAGGCTTTTAAGAGGGTGTATAATTGGTATGGTTGCTCAAATGTCAATGGGAAATGGGAAAAAATATATATCCATTTCCTTTTAAATTCTTGGAATTAATAAAATATTTGATTGCAGTATAATGTATCCATGTTAATAATGGACAAGTCCATACATCATCTGCTATATTTGTAAACTTTTTTTTTTGTTTTTAATAGTAACAATCTGTACATGACCTTCGTAATAACTGTAAATGTATGCCAGCAATAGGATCTCATATAGTGATAAATGTATAAAATAACTGAATTATTTGCAATACATATGAATAACATAGAAAGTCTTTCATCCAATTTCATCCAGGACTTTGCAAAAGGAGCTAGACTTGGTTTCTTTTTTTGCCTTTAGGAAGGTAAATGCTATTTTGCTTCCTGTGCTCTTCTTGTCTGCTTTTCCTTAGCCTAGAAAGTAAAACAAAAAAAAAACAGGCCAAGTGGCACAGAGAGAAATTAGGCACTGATTCACAGAAATGTTTACATGTACCCATTAAAACAGAATAAACTGCATGTAATAAAAAAAAAAAAAAAGTTAACTTGGTAGATATTTGTCTCCTTAACAGCAACTAAACATTGTTTAAATACCATAAAATATGAGTATTGCTACTGCATGTGTGTATACTAGTTGTAAATCAATGGAGCGATCCCAAATGAACTCTCTACATCCCTCTATACTTGGAAAGGGAAAATCTTTTTAGATAGACAACCTTCACCACGCACCTTATACAAGCCATTACTCGTGGTTTGTAAAAAGTGTGAAATATGCAAATGCTCTATACAAGTACTACAAGTTATAGTATAACAAATACAAGCGTTTTTGGTTTATTGGCCTTCAGACAACAGTGAAAATATGCGTGTTCTAGTTCATGTGTTACAACCACAGCCAGGCAATAACCTTTTTTTATACCGCAGTCAGGAATGAGCCTTCCTTTTTCTCTCAGAACAGACCCTAGTTTTAAAACTTAAGATCTTGTGCACTCAACTGCAGCACAGGGCTATTTGCAGTTTTAGATAAAATGAAGGTAAGGGACATATTTTGTAATTGTGATGACCATACAAGATATGAAGGTCATGGGGACAGGGAAGCATGGACAACAAAGTGATTCCTCTAGTAATCCCCAGTACAGCAGAATTAAGACTTGAGCAGCAAGATGGAGTAAATCATGTTACACATGTACCCAAAAGAAAGCTCATACTGGTAAGAAGAAAATGGTACTTTTTACATAGTTACATGTTTTTTTTTTTTTTTTTACTTTAATGCATTAATTCAGTAAAACTCACATTAAGTTAATCAATATACTTTTTGTAAGGCTATAGTGTTGTGCATACAACAGGATTTCTAAAGAGAGTACCTGCCGACTGACATTACACACACACACGCGCGCACACACACACACACACACACACACAATAAATACAAAAAAATATTAAAAACATTCATACTAATTTTAAGAAAAACTGAAATATATCTCAGACATAGTAAGATTCATATTTCATAATTACGAAAAACATTTGACAGCTTTTTCTTACCTTTTCCACTAGCGGTATTAATTGTTGGTGTTCTGCCAAAGTTTTTAATAACTCCATAATAAATGGAAGATAATTGTGCTTCCGCCTGATATTTTCAATCTGAAAGCAGGAAAATAATAAGAAAATATTAACAATATTAACAAAGCTGAAAATTGTTCATAGTTTCCACAACTAAGGTTAAAATTGCAATACTTTTAAATAGATACTTTAAGGTAGCGAGTGCGTGAGAGAGACAGAAAAACATTTTTGAGCTATCACAGTGGTGATGAGGTCTGAAACAAAATGGGTATGTAAAAATGCAATAACTGGCAGTAGTTTTAGGCAGTAACAGCCTCCAAACACACTATTGAAAAGGGAAAGCATAAAGTTGTATTGAGATAAAAGAAAAATCTCAAACATAGGCTTGCTATAACCCTTGAGCATGAGTATAACTGTGTAAGGATGATCATATTGCTCATTATATGATTCCTCCTAAAACTATTTAAGTGCAATTTTTAAAACATTTTGGGTAAAGAAAGAAGAGTTAGACCATCAAGTTTTCACTGCAGAATGAGTGAAAATCCAACATTGTGAGTTGTCATCAGAGAAATTGATGAGAAATAGATAGACTCCTCTAATGGGGAGGAAAGTTCCCTAGTGGGTGCAGAAGAGAAAAAACAAAAAAGTGTTTTATTCTTTTCTGATAAAATGACTCCACAAAATTTCATTGTCAAGAGATCCTGTAATATTCTACAGGGCTAGATAAGATCAAGTAAGATTAGCAAGTGCTAATTTAGCAAATGTTTTACTCCCCTCATCACACACGTATAGTGAAGAGTGGTTTCTTTTTAAATTTTTACCCTGGTTATTTGCCTTAAACTGCTAGCTTTAGCATGAGCCATTCCCCAGCAGGGTTCTGTAGGACCTTAAAGCGTATCTAAACTCAGAGTTTTTACTTTACATAAAAGAGTAGACAACCCTTTTATATAAGGAAAAAAAAAAAAGTTGCAGCACTGCCTAGTTAATCGACAATGAATGGGAGCGCAAAGCCCCCTGGTATACCTACATCATGCATCCTGGGAGGCCGGGACCCGATGGAAGACACATCCGGACCGTTCGAATGCGATGCGGGATTGAAGGTAAAGGATTTTTTTTTGTTTTGGGGGACTTTTGAGTTTAGTTCCCCTTTAAAGTGCTTTCCAAGATTGCTAGGGCATTTCTTTAGCAGCAAACACTAACTGGGCATTCCTTCTATTGACTACCAGTGAAAGGGTGCACCTCTCCTATCAACCACCAATGCAATTGGGACACTTCTCCCACTGATCACTAACCTAAAAAGGAAACTTTCCAACAATCCATTTAAGCTTCTCTTAGGTATGTACTACTTTTAACAGCAACTATGCTGCCTTTTATTACACAGTTAAATCAAGCATGCCATCAATAAATATAGAATTAAATGTATTTAATAAAATACACAAAAAAATTAAAGTAAAGAAAATAACCTTATATCGTTTAGTCTTTTGGTTTTCTTCTTCAAGAAGCAGCTCAAGTTTAGCAATTTCAGATTTTATAGAGCTTACAAAACTACAGTGATCCATTTCCATTGGCTGCACCTGTCATTAAGTAGAAAAAAAAAAAACCTTTTGATATAGCAAAAAAAAAATAAAATAAAAAGCACATCTTATACCATCATAAACAAAAATAAAAAAAAGGTAAATGCTACACACTGTAAATGCCAAGTTTCTGTGCATCTGTATTACTTGTTTATATCAACTGTCAAGCACAGAGTTGGAGAGGTGATGATTTGGGCTTATTTCGAACCCGGACACCTTGCAGTCAACTATAACTCCTCTGTATACCAATGTATATTCTACAGTCAAATTTGAGGTCACCCGTGTGAAAGCTAAAGCTGGGCTGAAACTGAGTCATGCAACAGGAAAATGGTCCCAAGTACACCAGTAAACCTACAACATAACAAATGAAATAGAGAAGAATCAAAGTTGAAATTGCTCAGTGAAAGTCCAGGCCTTAACCCAAAAGGAATGCTGTAGTAGGACCTTAAAAAGAGTTGTCCAAGAATGAATGAATGTCAGTAAACCTGAATGACCTACAGCAATGTTCTAAAGATTTTTTTTTTATTATGACCTGATAAAAAAAGGCAAAACCTTAAACTTTTTATCATGGCTGTAAATATTCATATCCATTTTCCACTTTTACAAAGCTAGCATGTAGAATCAACCACCCTACTTTTTGATGGCCAGCGAAAACAGTCCATCACAGTAATGGGCCAACAGGAATTGCTGTGGCATGACTTTCCCGCAAACTACCACATTACTGTACAAGTTTGAGGATTCTGCCAAAACAAAAAAACTAGTCAGGCATAGGATACAAAAAAATGGTGCAGCCGTAGGTATTTGAACTTTACACACAATCAGCAGCTAACCGTATTCTGAAAATATTTGTCTCTTTACATAGAATTATGAAGTAGCAGGAAAGAAAAAAAGCAAATATATATATATAAACCTGTTTTTCTATATACACGAACAATCATTTTACTGACCTCTGTAAGTTGTTTTTGTAATTCAGCAATTTTTTTTTCATACAACTTCTTTCGGTCTGAAACAATTGCCATCAGATTGAATCTTATCTCACCTTCACAGTACCTGAAAGGCAAAAATACAGTTTTCTATAAGCATTTTCATTAAGAAGAAAACCATTTATTGTAGTAAAAAAAGAGGGATAAATGGGCAGGCTAATAACAAATAAAATTGGGGTTCTATATAAAACCTCCAGATTGGAGCCACTCGCACTTCAAAAGTTGTTCACATTTGGGTCCAAAAGTTCCACCAAAAATATTTAAGAAACTGTCTTTGAATTATGAGTGGGCCTGACTGCTATTGATTTTAGCTGGGATTATCAAGCCAGTCACCTACACAAAGTAGTGTTCCAAGCACCAATAAATTCCCAAATTGTGTATGTAAAGCCAAAATAATTTTAGGTAAAACAATGTACATGGCACACAGTCAGTCTGCTTCTCATGGTTCCTCTTATATTTGGGGGTGCATTGATTTTGATGGGGTGATCTGAAGACATATTTAAACCCTTGGAAGTGCCTGAATGTAATTACTTCAGTATTTATGAACCCAACTGAGGACCTAAATACTGCCAGCTAGCCACTTCTATCAGTGTGTGCATTCAAGTGCATAAATGAATTATATGTGCCCCTGTATTTCTGGTTTTACTTCAATATAAGGTTTCTATATTCTGCCCTAAGCCTTGACCTTCCTGGCTACAGATTCTCTTTTACAAAGTGTGTATGTTTGGGGGAGGGTGTGTAACAGTTGAGTAGATCCTAGTTTAAGTAAAACACAGTCAAACTTATGAGGAATAAGTTGTTTTAGTAGACTTTTTAGAAGGAAAACAAAGGCTGCATTTGACCAACTTTTCCTGAAGTTTAAAAGCACCTCAACAGGACATGCTGTATCCAATGCTACACAATGTAAAGCAGGTCAAATGCAACTTCCGAAAAGACAAATGCTGCATCAAAGTAAAACTAAACCTGAGTTTTTAAACCTATCCCCATTCTATAGCAGGGCACCATCTTCCTTCTTTTTTACTTCCCAGTAAGAACCTTCTTCCAACTTTGGCCATGCCAGGATGGCATAACTCCTTCATTCACTTGGACATGTGCAAGGGATTACTGAATTTTCCTTGCAACCAACACCAAGCTGAGCACGTGCTGTGGAGCGATTAGGCAGATAACAGCAGTTACTTGAGAAGGAACATCGTCTGTTCCTTTTTGCAATAACCACCTGGCTGAATCGCCACTTCAAAGTGGGACCTTCCACAATGCCAATTCTCAAAGCTAAATTTTATGTGTGGCTCAGGCACATGTCGGATTTAGAAAAATGATGCACATGTACATGAGCCCCTATACTGGCTGACAGATGTAAATTAAAAGTCTTACAGCCAAGCCATACCAGTTAGTCTCTGAGAAACAATAAATTAAATCTATATTTGTAGCCAGATTGTTTGAAAAAATTAGCAGAAATGTATAATTACTTTTGCATTCGCTTTTCAATCACTGGCCGCACAACACTGATCCAGTCATCTTGGTTGCATGACCCTGCATTAAAAGCAAACAAGAAAACACATTACGATGTGTTCTTTAGGTTTGTAAGTGTGAAGAATTGTAATTTTTGTAAAACGTTTATGGAAATTTCAGAAACATATCAGAAACAAGGCATATCAGAGGAAAAATAAAAAAAATAAAGCATGGAAATAGTATCAAAGTACACATTACAATAATAGCTCACACTAATTCATTACCTCTAGAAGTGAGGCGGAAAATGTCAAGAATGAGACAGTCTTATCACATATAAGGCATCACAGTAAGTCAGGAAACTTTCTAATTCTGAATTATTACCAGTCCTAGAGAAGAAAAACCTGGCACAAACCAAAAACTATCAAAGAGAACAATAAGAGGGAGGAAGAAAGGAGGGTAAGACATTGAACAGCAAGGGAGGGGATGGGGGAGGTAGGAAGGAGGTGAGGGGACCCTCAAATCAGACACAGGCGGGCTCTATATTCCAGAGAAGATGATTCCAGTAGAATAAAGTATTGGATTTTTTTTTTTACCAGTTTTCTAAATTGTTGAGGTAAGATCCTCCTTTTCTTTTTACACTGCAACCACAGCCACAGTGGTGGAGGCTCTGGCTTCTGCCAATGAGCCAAGATGCAGGAAGCGAATGATTATGTTTTGTTTGCTAGGGATGGGTCTGAGCTTAGGACAATACTAGTGCACTTTTTATCAATACAGTCCTGGGGTTCACATAGTTTTGTCAGAACTAGTTTAGTGAGACAACTTTTTTATTTTAGATAAGCTTTTTTAGTGACAGTTGTTATTTCTACACAAAAAACAAACAAAAACACACACAACTCTACTACAATACATAAAACTACACTTTGCCCTACTTGTTAAAATGCTAACAGTGCTTTAAACATAGAAATTCCTTACCCAGATCAATAGGTCCATCTCGTAAACCATCCAACTCATAAAGTCTTCCATTGACTGGAACATAACTTACAAAATGGAAAGCATCGTCATCTTTTGCTGAAGACTTTGCATCAAACTCAAACATCTGCTGCCTAAAATTAGAGGAAAACAAATGTTTAACAATTTGTTTGAAACAAAAAAGAAAAGAAGTAAAATTTTAATTAAAAAAAAAAATCCCAATATGGCATCACCAAAGGGGACATTTTCAAAAACCTTGCCATTATGTCTGGGCTTTTTTTTACTTTTCTTTTTTAAAACCCTTAGTAGGTGATCTTTAGGTTTAACCTTATTTTCAGTACTACTGGTTATGACTTTTGTCAGCTGCTCAATTAAATGCTTTGTAGAATAAAACCTCTGCCCAA
>NC_092865.1:41807191-41809908 GCF_032062135.1 Pyxicephalus adspersus | reverse complement strand
AAAAAAGACAACTATCTTTAGTGCTGAGCAGCCCTTGGAAAGAAAATATTCGGGCTGCATCATCTTCCCACATTCTTAGGAGTGATTTCTATTATGCTGGATAACACCATAAAAAGTATGATGAATGGAGCCACAATGCAATTTATGTTTACATCAGATCCTCATGGCTTCTTTCACATCTAAACTTAACATATGTGAATATGGTTTCACAAACAAATATAACATAGGTTTAAAGTGATGGTCGCTTAAAAAACAAAAAAAACCTGCAAATAAATGCCCATACAGCCAAAAGGTAAATACCTATTCTCTGCGGTTTCCTGCAGTGCAATTATTGTAGAGAAAGTGCAGCTGATTTTTAAAGACGCTGAATATGTTCACACTTTATTCTTTTTTATTCTGTCAATGGCTAGCTGAATTTTCATTATTCAATGAAGTTGGGATGATATAAGTAAAAGAGGATTTTGCCTTTTAACACACTAAGATAACTAAAGTTGATCAACAGCAATAATACATCTCAGCTTACCTATTAAATCTGACAGTTGCAGATACCCCTTACAGTCGAAATAAGCCAAAAAGCTCACACTCACCTCTTTTCCCGCAGAGCCCCGCGATTTTTCCTGCGCTGTCCTGGAATCAGTCTTGAGTGCTGATCTCAATGTGCAAGCGTGAGATTGACATTTTTTCCTATTACAGAAAACTCCAGGATTGGGTGATGTGGGTATCAGTGGAGGCTCTTTACACCCCTCTGCAGTGACGTTAAAGACAGAAGGGAACAGCTTCACCCTTTTTGTTAAAAAACAAATTTACCTTACATAAAAGAGTTATCTACCCTTTTATGTAAAGTAAAGTTTCTGGTCATAGGTCCACTTTAAGAAAGCTATAACTTCTGGATGTGCCAATTATCATTATAAACCAGTATTATTATAGTATTTATGCCAACGTATTACAAAGCCCTTATCACTTGACATCTCACTATCCCCTAAAAGGGGCTCAATCGAATGTCCCTACCATAGTCATAGGTCATTAACACAGTCAAAAGACAGTTTTAGGGCCAACTGCATGTTTTTGAGATTAGCCTGGAACTTAACATGAAATCCAACCATTGTGTAAAAAGAAAAAGAAAAAAGCTCTTTGGTCTTGGCCATGGTGGCTAGTTTGGAATCTGATTGATTGCTTCTGTGGACAGGTGTCTTTTATACAAGTACTGTAACAAGCTTGGATTAGGAGCACTTCCTTACAGAGAGGGTGCTCCTGATCTCAGCTTATTACCTGCATACAGTGAAGACACCTGGGAGCCTGAAATCTTGCTGGTTGGGGAATAGGGGATCAAATACTTATTTCACTCTGTACAGTGCACATTAAGCTCTCACTTTTGAGCACTGGGTGTTTGAGGGTTCTTTTGTTGTTATGCACAGCTCTCTCACAGCTACAATAAACCTACCATTACAATTATAGACTGGTCATTTGCTTGTCAGAGGGCAAACAAACAAAATCAGCAGGGAATCAAATACTTCTTTCCGTCACAGTACATATTGCAGCTTTCTTGTGATGGCTGCTCAGTTTTCATTTTTGAGGCTGAAAACATTTTTGACATGTACATAAATACTTGATGATCCTTCAAAATATGCAGTGTCCTTAGCACTTCCCGTAGGCTGTGAAAAGCACAAACATCCTTTTCTTTCTTGTCTATATTACTAGTCATATAAATCAAAATAAAAGGAATATGGACTGACATGTTTGAAGCCTAGCCAGTATGACAGCCAACGTTTTCTCTATTGAGATAGGAACACAGCTATTTGTAGGATCACCAAATCACATCTGTGCAAGCACTAAACAAGGATTCTATAAACAAGGATTCTATACTACACAAAATATTATTTCACATATAGAAAAAATGTTTTACTTTAATCAAAACTACAATTAAACAGTTAATACAGATCATATTAAAAAACATAGTGCATTGTGTATGAGGATAGGCACAACCCAGTTTTAAACTTCTGGAACCACAAAACACTATGATTTCTATTAAAATACAAAAATAGTACTATAAAATACCCAAAACACAGCTATTTTTTTTAATACCTGTTTTGCAAAAAATAATGTATCCAAACGGGAATCTTGTACTACAGATCCAGCTGACTCTTCTCCGGGCTGCCACTTAAAAAGGAAGATCAAACCTTGAACTGGTCTGCAAAAAAAAAATGATAACCTCACACCAACAGAAAAACAACAGCATATAACCAAGAACAATACCACAATCTACATTCAACATTTATACATGGCACTTAAGTTTTAGCAGAATTTATGTCATTGATTGCAGGATGCAAGATTACATTCAGAGAATAGGATGTTTTGTTAAAGGTTACAGAAAACATATGGTGGCACAGGCTAACATTAATAGAACAATTATACTCAGCCTAGAATGTCTGGGCAAAATTATCATATCCAAGATTACAGCAGGCGATGACACAAACGATCCCTCCCTCCCTAATCTAAAGAGGCCAAAATGGATTACACTATAGCTGCTTTATACAGATGAACCAGATTATGGAATAACCGTAGCTGTAGGTCATATGAAAAAGGTGTGCTGTAGACAAATATATTACATTAGCAAATATGCACTTCTCATGATCTCAAAACTATGTGAGAACTGGTTCCAGAGATGTCTATTCTTATCCTAGGAAACTACAATCTCTAACTTTTAGAAACTAACTATG
>NC_092865.1:41763882-41806974 GCF_032062135.1 Pyxicephalus adspersus | reverse complement strand
TGTAGTATAATTGTAACTATTCTGGGACCTCAGTTAGTTAGGTAAATAGTCATCAAACATCATCAATTAAGTGTGGGAAATAATTTTCTATCCAGTGTGACCAAACCCACTCAAAACTACACACTAACTGTTTTGTTCACATTTTTTCATTACAGAGGAACCATGATATTTTTTGCTTTACCTGGGAAACTGTGGGGGTTGCTGACCACCAGGCTTTGGCTAATGAATCAAATATTTTTTTTCTGAAAATGCCATTAGAAAAAGAATCTGTGTATACTTGGGGTCATACCCGTACAAGGAGCTGCACCCTAATGTAAAGTGTGTATCAAACTCTTGTTGTTGAGACATTTTTTTTACTGTTTTCAATTCCATCTACTGGTGGCCAATAACAATGCAAATATTTTGTAGCAAGTCCCCCATCAGTGTCAATTCAACGTGACAAAATATGTGAACCCATAAAAAAAATAAAAATAAAGGGGGGGGGGGTGAGAATAAGCCTGTGCGATTTTCATATACTAAATAAATGTTGATTATGTGATGGCCACATTTTGTGCTTTACACTGGAGTCAAAGCATTTTCCTATACTCTCAGGTACAAATAAGTACCTTGGTTTCGATTTGGATCAGTTTATTTTTAAGTGTGTGAATATTTAGGGCTGTGGCCTTCACCATTTACATTTCAGCTTTCGGTGGACTTTGATGGCCATTCCCAAAGCACTTTCTGCTTTGAAAGGCAGACCCACTGAAGTCTAGGAAGCTCAAGTAACAAATCAATTCACAATACTATATCAAAACAAGGAAATAAGCTTTTAAACCCACACTAGCTTCTAAAAGTGATCATAAAATAGACAAAACTGGCCTAACCCTGTATTACTGCAATGTAATCTAAGTGTTTGCTTTCAGTCTCTTAGAATTCTCCCCCGTGGTCTGTCCACACTAAAGACAAGTGTCACTATAAAGAACACTGTAAGGTGCAGTGAACTGCAAAAAGATGTTGAAGAAATCTTAGCTAACATTCCACTATTCCCCAGATGTTTCCTTTATAAAGTGTTTTGTGATGGGGCACCTGCTGGATGATGGGGCTCACAGCTTTCATCTTTTTTATTACAATGAACTGAACTATCATGCATTGTGGAGCGTTGCAATGGAAGTGTATTAGCAAGTGTGTTGGATGAATGCATTTACAGTGTAATAGACAATGAATGGCACCACTACACAGCAAATGTTACCAAAACTTATAGCACTGGGTAGGTCAAAGTGAACACCTTTAAATATGAGGACTGGAAACCCGACATTTACAAACCAAACACTACACTGTGGGAAGAAAGAGGTGGAGCATCACATACCTCTAACTAAAAAATATTTTATATTGTAGCTTTTTGCAACAGATCAGGCATGTTAAGCTACGTACACACTTCCAATTATTATCGTTGGTAAACGAACGACGAACGATCCTGCACGATATCTGCAAACGATCGTATAGCACCGATCCTGTACATACAGATAACGACACGATCGTTCGTAGATATTGTACACACAATAGATGCGATCGGTTACAGTAGTCCAGACGAGAGATAATAAGAGTGTATAAGAGTTGCATATTTAGATTTAGTGTAGCTCATTGTTAAAACATACATACACTACAAACCAGAATTCCTCATAGTGGCTTGTACTGGTAAAGTATGGGTTCACTTCAAATTCCAAACATTGTCACAGCAATTCCTCCATTTAGGAGGTTTCTGTCATAATGTGCAAGGTAAGTACAGCATATGTAAACATTATGGCAGATTTACCAATGCTGCAATCACCTTGTTCCAATCTCCTATGATGCCAACTTCACCACGATCACCTTGATTGGTGTCAGGATGACAACTCTGGCACGTAACTTTATCCTGGTATGGCATTGTGCTGTGATGGCACACTAAGCTGCACATGAGGAACTCAGAGTACATATTCAGAAAAATGAGCTTTATAGTGTCCTCCATTATAAAATAAAAACTTGCCTGTCTATTCTGATTAAGCAAAATTAATTTGATTGCAGACTTCAATACAAACATCTGATTTGATTAGGAACAAAAGATAAAATATTTTTCTGATGCTACTAAATGAATGCAGACTTATCAGTTTACATATTTATTAGGGGTTAACTACCAAGACAAAAAACGGTTGGCTAACATTACTTTTAAGTGTTTACAGCAAACCCATATATTCACCCTAATTATAATGGGAGGTTCTAACTGCAAGGATACCACAGCTACAATTTGTATGTAGTTCTAAAGTTACAATTCACCTTTGATGCAACATTCCAATCTATCTGAACACGTCATTGCTCTGACCATATTCTCTAATTGTGACATTACAGGATCATGCGTGTACAATGTATGTCCATAAAGCAGCTTGTAGTCTCCATCGTGGGGGGAAGAATGACAACACAGGAGCACAACTGGGAGAGTTGCTACCCCATACCAGGAAGTGCCTCAACACAAGTCTTATTTGTAGGATTACTGGGCATTCTTTTAAAGTTGCATTGCTTGAAATAACATTACTATGCTGCAGTCTGTCCATGGTTGGTATTTCAATGCCTACTTCTCTTGCACAGGCATTTCATGTATTTTACTCACCTATTCCTACAGATAAAAAAGTAGTTTCCTTTGTGACAGAATCCTCATCACTGATTGGTGGAGCTGCAAACTAAGGGGGCATCCTGGGTCTGAACACAGAGCAGCCCCATGCAACCCACCAGGCAGGATCAACATTACTGACAACACTGATAATCTCCAACAAAATCACCGCAGATCAAATAGCGTTGTCACTCTGCTTATAGAAGGCCCATGGCATGACAAACACCGGGAATTGTGGGAAAAATCCTATAAAAGCACTTTAATTATAAGAAGATCCTTAATAGGCTGATTTGTATAATATGGATGGAGGTATAAGACTGTAAAGATAAAATATAATTATAACACTTTCTATATAAACACTGCTGAGTTATATTCCTTGGTAGGCCAGGCACAGTACCATGAAGTCAGCTGCAATGCAGGATTTATATCATCCATCCATAGTATGACATGACACCAAGCAGCCACAGATTATAAATTACCAGAAGGAATAATATCTTTGTTCTGTGGCAGCACACATGCAAATGTAATGCCATGGCATACACTGCGAATGACAGGTCACGTGTTTACACAACAGTTTCATGTAGAATTTTAGAAAAGCATTTCAGCAACACCGCCCGACGTACCAAATCCTTTAATGAGTTCGGTGAACACCCCGGGGTCGCTCTCCATCAGACACCATTCTCCAGCACTGCCCGCCATGTCAGCCCAGCTTGCCTCTCCGCATGTACAGCGCTATTACCATGTGTACGGCTGAGTCATTGAAACATACAATCAGCATTCACGAGAGCTCCGACAACGTCGTCACTTCCGGTCTCCACTGGCGTGACCCTGCGTGCACCAATCTGCGATCAGCACAGGTCTGGGTGTGACGTCACGGACACTGTCTAGTGTACAGCGGCGCGGGTTCGTGTCCCGGCGTGTTGTGGTGTTTTGTTGTGAGCTGGAAATGACAGGTGTAACTGAAGAAAATACTTTATCAGTGGTTGCTAAATGCTCCAATAATGATTGAGAGGGCATGATGGCTTGTGTGCTCACATTGTACTATTATTTTCACAAGTTCAAATCTCATCCAGGACACTGTCTGCATGGAGTTTGTATGATTCTCTGTGTTTGTTGTGTTCCCTACAACAGGCATGTCCAAAGTCTGGCCCAGGGGCCAATTGCGGCCCGTGTTCAGATTTCCACCCGCCCGCAGTCTCTGTCATCACAGGGGATCCCCTATGTCATTATAGTGGGCGTGTGCCTTGTGGGACCTGTGCAGACCACGCCCACAGTAACCCTGGTTAGTGGTCGGCCCCCATACATTTTCACCTGACCAAAACCGGCCCTCTTTGCAAAAAGTTTGGACACCCCTGTCCTACAACATCCCATACACATATGTTATTTGGCTGCGCTACAAAATCACAATATATTGGGGTCACGTGACTATTAGAGGCCATGGCAATGTAATGCGTCTACAAGGGACACATAGTGGCAAGACAACTTAATACACTATCAGACCAAAAAAGTCCCCAAACCCCTGGGATTAGTATTATGATCCAAGGCTGATGTAGGTTTACCAACGAAAGAAAGGGGTTTCAAGTGCATTCATTTTATGTAGGTAGTCACAGGTACAATATACATCAAAACGTTTGTACGTCCAACTCCCATTAGGGTATCATGGGGTGGAGACTGCCGAACTATACACTGGAGGATTCTACTCTAGATTTGGGTTACAAATGCATTGAACATATAAGCTGAAAGTCTTGTTAGCCAACGCGTTTTGCCTATCTGGCTTCTTCAGGGGTATAGAGAAGTTAGTGCTTTGTTGAAGTGGTAATGACTGGAAAAACAGCAGACAATATGGTCATGAATGTGACACTTTCCTTGTGTTTGACTTCCTCACATATTTCAGGAGAATGCCATACAAAGTACTGGTAATAGTACTAGGAAATCCGTGTCCTGAGATGGAGGGGAGGGAAAGAAGCAGCACTGCTTCTGTGTAAAGGTCTGCTGTTTTCTCTCCCTTTCATTAACGTCTATATTATACCCCTGAAGAAGCCTGATAGGCGAAACGTGTTGGGTAACAAGAGATTCTTTTCATCTTATACCTTCAATACATTCATAACTCTAGAGTAGAATCTTTCTATACATTCTAGAGTAGAATGTATAGTTCAGCAGTCTCCACCCCATGATACCCTAATGGGAGTTGGACGTTTTAATGTATATTGTACCTGTGACTACCTACATAAAATATATGCACTTAAAGAATAGCCTTGAAACCCTTTTATTTCTTTTTCTAAATCAATTATTCTATCAATGGATATTTTCAAGATGGCAATGCCACAATTTATTGGGCTCAAGTTATAAACGAGTGGTTCAGGGAGCATGCCACGGACTACTAAAATTACTGGCTCCTGACCGCGCATGCACAGGGAGCCAGGTGTCATTCAGAGGGAGAAACCTCCCCCATAGTGACGTCATGATGGCATAACCCTGCCCACTTCCCATTGGGTCACAGATACTAACAGCAAGGAAAGAAGTCAAGAAGATTTGTTGGATGAGAATTGGATAAAACTTTGGAATTACCTATGAATATATTCCAAAATGTGAGTAAGGGCACCTGTTTTTTTATAAAAAAAAAGCACTAAATAAAACACTAGAAACGTACTGAAAATTATACTAAATCTATTGTCACCAAAGCTTGAAGAGCCTCCACATGAAAATAAAATAGCTGAAACACCAAATTACCAAAAGCAGAGCTCTTATAGCAGAGTTAAATGAAGACTCTCTTTCTTCAGAATGATATCTTCATTGTCAGACCCATAATTTTCTATACATCATTTCTTGATGTCCACCTATAGAGCTTTAGAACCAATCTTGTTTTCATAGGTTCGATATTAACATTTTAAATGTATGTGTTAGTTTTTCCCTTTCCCATATAATGTACAAGAAAGAACCATTTGTTTGTACTTAAATATATGTACAGATTTTTATGGTGTAATACTGACATCTAGTGGGCTTCTATTGTATTGTACTAATTGCATTATTATAAAGCAGCGGTCGCCAACTGGTGGTCTGCGGCCCTAGCTGGTGCGCCCCCAAGCGGGGACAGGAGAAGCACCCTGCTGGCGGGGCGCACCTGCCAGAGTGTGGACCATGTTCCCTGTATGAAACGCAGGCTCAATGGACACCACCAGCCCACTCGCCCATCGCATTCTCAGATCTGTAATGGGAGAGTGGGCAGGTTCTGGAATCATGACTTCACTAAGGGGGAAGTTTCTTCCCCTTTTAGTGACTCCTGGCTTCCTGCTCATGCGCTGTCCAGAGCCAATAATTTTAGTGGTCCGCGCGACTAAAAGGGTTGGCGACCACTGTTATAAAGAACTTCTTTTTAAAAAAAGAAAAAAATGTTCTTATAACTAAACTTTTTGGGCAGCATTCACTTTTTACATATATATTCACAATTATATATCAAGGATGAGGATCATACGATTCTTTTAGTTCTTTCAGCTGTTGTTACATAGAATTTGGAACTGAACTTTAGGTGCAAAAACTTTCAGTTTTTTTACATTTCGTAGTTTCCACTTTGTGTACCTTTGCAAAAACCAAATATTAGCTTGTAAATAGCAATGATATCATCATTGTAGTAGAGCATAGCAGTAGGTGGAATAAAGAAAGTTCATAAAGATAAAGAAGATTACAGAAGAGTGAATAAAACAAACAAACAAACAAAAAATGCCGCCCTGCACAAAGGAGACAAACCAGCAGTAAAAATTATTTTTTAGAGGAATCTCTCAGAAAGCGAAGTCCAAGAGGTGTTACATGCTGAAATACACAAAAAACACCTAAATTCATGTAGTTTTTTTTAAACTGAATATTATGTTTGCAGATATCTATTTTCCTCCATCCAGTATCCCAAAAAGGATTTTGGGGAAGGCTAATTCCTGTTCTTTCTGGAGCTTGATTTCAGTTTCCATTCTAAAATATCAAATTGTGGGAGGCGTGGGGTTGAATCAGACAGAAGCACCACACCCCTGTAAAATTCATGCCATATATTAGTATAAACCTATATCATGTTGTTTTTTCCCTCATTTCAATTATTAATATTTATAATAACTTGTACTTATAAATAACGCTGACATAATTCTCAGTGCTTTACAAAGTCTGTAGTCATGTTATTACATGTCCCTCAGAGGAGCTCACAATCTAATGTATACGTTTCTGTTTAACAATACCAAGAAATGTAGTAAATGTAGTTAATTATTAAAGAAAGCATTTGCAACATATAAAACCTGGATGGTTGGGAGCTATGCTGTAGAGCAGGGGTCGGCAAACTCCGGCCTTTAGGCCAGATACGGCCTAGCCAGTAGTCCGTTCCAGCCTAATGCCCCCCTGGTCAATTCGGCCTAATCGCAGCCGGCAGGGGTTGGCAACCCGTGGCTCCGGAGCCGCATGCAGGGGTAAGGGGACATTCCCTCTCCTCGGTATGCATTGTGGAGGAGAGGGATTTTCTTTCAGGTGGGGGGGAAGCCATCAGTGCGGGACTGGAGAGAGTCGGGCCTAGTGTGCCTTCTTGACCTCCTAAAATGGCCTAGTACCCAAAAAAGTTTGCTGACCCCTGCTGTAGAGTGATGTGGCCTTGCAGTTTAGCATGCCTGTCCTGACAATTCCATTTCCTGACCTTCCAGTCACCTAAACAAAAAGGTGTATGGGCTTTTGTATTTGGGAATTACATTCCAATAAAGAGAAGAGGTCCATCACTTTCAGACATTTTATTTAGCACATTGTTAAAGATCTCACTCTGAGCTAGCTCTATCTATATTTGAATTATAATACTTATTCATATTCTCCCTGAGAATCCAAAATTGTGGGACATTCTTCCTCATACTACCATCCGCTGCCAGGACAGGAGTTTCTATTTTCCTGGAGAAGTCATCACTTAACTCATTACATGTTTACATCAAAGACCGCAAGGTAAATTTGCCTGTGCTATAGTACCTCATATATGTCTATGAAGCTCGTAGATGATTCCAAGAAAAGTCTATGGGCCTTTAATGTGCAGACACGGACAGATAACAAACCGTGCTTTCTTGCTTGTGGTTATCTCAAGGGGATGGTAGGACAGTGGAGAATAACTACATTTTTTGTATAAAAGTCATCCCTTACAGCTTTTTATATAACTGTATTGAGCTGCAAAAACTGTTACAGCTCTTTGGGTTTTTAATGCACTATTATGCTGCAACTGGAGTTAAAATGCCATATGCTTGGAGCCTGATGGAGATCTAGATGACTACTACACAAAGCACAGTGTTCCCAGTTTTGTCAAGTCACCTGGGAAACTTAGGCATTCCTTTGTGGTATTGTGAACTCCCTATAGCCTCCTGTGTGGTATTGTGAACACCCTATAGCCTAATTAAATCTCTTGGGGTTCCAATTAATTATTTGGCAATATCTGCTTTAACTCCCTGCACGCATTGAGATCAGTTCACAGTGTTCCAGTTGTGTGGCTGGGAAATGCTTTTAGGGCTATTGCCTGTTTAACACCACAGCCTATTTTATTGTATGTGTCATACACAGAAACCAGCTGACTGCACAATATAGTTGCATCATGTGCTTGCGTCAGTATTGTACAGATTCTGATTGGGTGTGGATAGTTTCTGGTCATGTTGTTACGGTGCTGAAAGTATCAGTTAGCCCATGGTTTTGATTGTGTCAGTATGGTTCAGATTGTGCTTTTGGGGATATGATTCTGGTTGTCATTATGGCCTTATTGATGTCTCTGGGAACACATTTCTTGTTGTGTCAGAAAATATCTATGTGTTAATAAATCAAGGGGAAGGCATAATGTAACTGACTTGGGGTGGGGCTTTAACACCATCTGGGTTCATTGAATAATGTCTTTTTAACACCTTTATTTACCACAATAGTTTGAAAATGCACACCTTAACTGATGTAATCAAATGATTAACACCTATGAAGACTTCCTGAAACAAGGAATGGGATTATACAACTAGAACATCATTATCACAGATCCCCACAGGACCAGGGAATTTGTGCCTTCTGTCTCACCCACCTTGCACTTCTCTGCAGCCAGCAGCAGCACTGCCCAGGAATGTTATCCACTGGCCACTTCCTGCTCTGATTTATGTGACTCCCTGAGACTTATCCCAGAGGACTAGAGTACTCTGCAGGCATTCTCTATCTGCTGGCAGAAATGTGAACTCCACCTAAACTGCCTCTGCTCCATCACTCCCTCTGGTGGTGGGTTATGTTACCTGCTGGTCACATGACCTCCTCTATAAATGGAAGTGACTGGTAAAAGAATGTTGTCTTAGCAAGGAGTTCTCCTAGGTTCTACTTCCAGGTCCTTGATACTGACTCTTTGGTGTATCGACTCCGACTCTGTTTGACTACTGATTGCCACCTGCCCTGACCTTTGGCTCTGTCTATGTTTCTGCCTCATGCTCCTGTACTGCACTTCAATCCTAACATGTCAGTAGTTACCAGCCTCTTTATACACAGGAGCTGCAACCTGGCAACAGCCTGCAATGCAACATCCTCACCCCTAGAGGCTCTGGACAAAACACTCCTGTTTCTTAGACTCTGCTCCCCTACACATCTCTGCCAAGTGGGGTGGTGACACGGAGGGTTTTATGCAATCTTTTTGTTCAACCCACTGAATTAAAGCTGAAAGTCTGCAGTTCAACTGCATCTGAGTTGTTACATTTAAAATAAATTGTGGTAATGAAAAGAACCAAAATTAGAAAAAAGTTGTCTCTGTACAAATATTTATGGACCAAACTGTATATACAGAGCATCCTGCGACTGACAAAACCCAAGTCACTTTGATATGCTAGCAACTACCAGGTAATGTTTCTGTCTGGCAGCCACAGCTATTCTGCCTGCCTCCCACCATTACATCCCCAAAGGATGTGTTCTAGTGTTGTATGAGCTAGTAGTTAGAACTACAGCTTTTCCCAAGATACCAAAATGTACAGATCTGGAAGTTTTAAAATCTTACAGTGGCTGGGGAGCAGCATCTTAGTGGCTCAGATTGTCAGCTATATTGCCTTTATACCAACTACTCACATTTTTTTTTCAGGGCAAATGTAATGTTGTTCCACATCAGCAGTACACATTTTATTATATTATTGGTCCAAATGATAAGGACACTAAAATTATATTCTTGATATAAAACACAGAAACATTGCAAAGCTACAAACAAACTTATTAAAAACTGAAAAATTAGAATAAAATACATAAAAAAATAAAAAAATTAAGAAAACAAATCAACAGAAAAATAATAGCTGAGGGAGGGAGGAGTTATGTTGGGACTGTTTATGGTAATTAAAGAATAATAGGAGGTTAAATAGAAAAAGAAAAAAGAGATTAAATAACATTTTTTAAAAAAAATATATATATTCTTTTTTTTTTGTAAAGTTGGTGTTACTGAGGGTATGTGTGGATATATACCCACTGCTTTTATCTGAACATGAAATATTTAGAATAAATTGATGCAACAATACTATTACATTATATTTCTCAGTTACACTTCCAGACACCAGGCACAGAGCCTGAAATGATCATTTTACATGGGAGCTGCTCCATCAATACAAAGTAAGTCTTGACTGCCAAAAAGATCTGCCAGGTCCCAAGTATAGAACTGTTTAGAGTATATGTAAACCCAATTTCAACACTACTGTAATTTATTACATGTTAGTTCAATATATGAATAATACTATTTTAACCTTTATTTATAAAGGACAAACATCATATGCAGAGCTGTATAATACATACAGTATTGCAGATGACAAACCTGCATACCTGAGTACAAGTATAGCCAAAGACACAGGAATAGAAGAGGACTCAACAAAGGTCACAATTCAAGATGTGGTGGACCATAGTATACAACAGGTGGGGTACAGAATGGTAAGCTAATTAGTTATGGGTTTCAACAGACCACATAATTCAGGTATATAATTATAAACAGTTTGCATAGTGATTATTACAAAAAATAGATAATTTCTAGCAATACTTAAAAATTATGCCTCGGGAGGCAGAAAGATTTTTTTTTATATAAGTTAGCTTAAAACATTTTTTATCACAAAACTTTTTATTATAAATAACTTTACATTTAATGAAAACATTTAAAAATAAAATTCCCTATCGCTCTCTGTTTCAATTGATCTTTCCTCAATGCTTTTCATGGAGCCAGTCCACTATTTCAGTATAAGACTTGAGAGGTACAAATCATATACACACAATCAATAAAAATAAGACTACAAATTACAATTTATCAAGAGGCAAAACATATAATCACCAATAGAGCAAAGAGAAACAGTGGGTGCTCTAGAGATACATGTTGGTAAATTTATGTGTGTGTGTGTGTAGATATATGCACATATATTTACATGTATACCCACTTAGGTACACTTGATGTTTACTTTCTTGGAATATACAGCAATTGGTATTTTTGTAGTGGGATTGGTGTTTACAGAAATCTTTTGAGTTTTGTTAGGTCCATCTAGGATCTAGGCAATTATAGTAACTGAAACTGTTGTTTCTCTTTTTTTGTGGTTATTAGGATAGTTGGTTATCTCTGTCTATTCCGGGGATACGTGTTTTGCCTGACTGGACTGGTACCTGCTCGGCTGCCTCTTTCCTTTTGATCTTCAAGGGGATTGCAAGTCCATGGGGTTGATTAATATTCCTAAAATATAGGGTACATCTGTTAATGATTATATGTTTTGCCTCTTAACGAATTGTGTTTTGTAGTCCTATTTTTGTTGGTTGTGTATATGATTTGTAGCTCCCAAGTCTTCTCCTGAACAAGTGGGCTGGCTCCACAAAAAGTGTTGAGAAAAGCTTTAAGCAAATAAGACAGAGAAATTGGGAATTTTGTTGTTTGTTTTTAAATGTTTTTATTAAACGTACAGTATAGTTATTTATGATAAAAAAGTTTTGTGATGAAAAAATGTTTCAAGCTAACTTGCATAGCGATTAATTTTTTAAAAGTGATGCATTAACATTCCTTGTTAATGTAGGTACAAATTAACTAGAAATAGATTAATATACTTGAATGCAGTGGTCCCCAACCTTTTGGAGCTTGCGGACCACTAAATCTACAGACTCTAAACAGCGCATGCACGAGGAGCCATGTGTCACTAAAAGGGGGAAAACCTTCCCCCAAAGTGACGTCATGATGCCAGAACCCGCCCATTCTCCTATGGCTGCGATGCATACAGGAGACATGATGCGCAGCTCTGGCCCTATTCCTGACCCCACTGGGGGGTGCACCGGCCACCGCTAGTCTCCATACTGTCGCGGCCCAGTTGTTGCAGACCGGGGGCATGGGGACCCCTGCTTTAATGTACCGGTACTTGGAAGGTATAAAGTAAAATGTGTATGCCCCATTTGTCCACTAGATGGTGCTTTGTTCATCATCGTTCACAATGATTTAAATTACAAATGCCTATTTCTAGTTTAAAGCTAATCTACATTAAAAAGAAATAAAAAATTACAAGCAGAAATGTTCTTTCTAGCATAAGTAACAGGCAATGTCTTTTGTAGTAAAACAAACTTGTCTGCTAATTTGCGATCTTTTCTGTAATTTACACTAAGCTGTGCATGCGCACATCAGTATACATTCCTAGTTTACCTGCCTACCCGGAATGAAAAACGCATGCACAGGAGGTGTGTCATTTTGGCCTGGGTAATCAACATAGACAAACATCCTGAGCCTGGAAGAGGAGTCGGTGAAGATGCTGGCACCCACAACAGGGCCACAAGATGTGAGGGTACTTTAAAAAAAATGTGAACAAGCCTATCTTATTGTAGAAGGGACTATGCATGCCTGCAGTTTTTTTTGTCATTTTTGAAGTTTAGTTCCACTTTAAGTACATTTGCACATGTCAGTTTGCAAAAAGATGAAACAACCAGTTTAAGTTTAATTCCAGCCTTTTCCTAAAGGAAAAGACAAATAGCTGTACTGTAATGTAAATTAGATTTCCGTGGGATCTAGTTGTAGCAAACTTTATTTGAGATAAAAAAAAGTCTTATTGATACATGTGTTGTGTATTGTATGTTGATTATAGTTCTTCTTTGGAACAGCGATTTGTCATAATTATTTTACCTTTTCAAAAACTTTTTTTATTAGTTTCCCACAGCAGCTGCGGGGCCACCCCTTTCCACCCACCTTCCTATGTAGGGTGTTCCTACTACATAGTGGGATCTAGAGGATATTCCTCAATGGGTTATTGGGTATACTTTTTTTTCCTCCCCCATTTCCATGCCCATAAATTAACTAAATTACTGGAGCACAATTTTCCACTAATTTATTATGTTCCCTCAGCTAACTCCAGGGCAAAGTGTGTCAACATACTATTTTCTAAAAATGTCCCATGGCAATTTAAAGACATTAGGTGCGATTCGAAAGGGTAGACTCTGTTTCAGAAAGGTTTTATATTGTCCACACTATACACGTTTGTTATTGTTTATTCCCCCAATACTGATCAGGTCACTTTTTTAGAAGAAGCTCTTTGTACCTAGATGACTTTACTGAAGGTCTCCATCATACCCAGTCATAAAGGACCTTTCAGCAGGTAATATCTTGGTGATTCCTAGAGAAGGGAAAGATAACTCCATCTGTGCCAATTACAGACCAATATTAAGACCAATTTTCACAAAAATGCTCACTGCTAGATTGAATCCCTATCTGCAGCGCTCAATTGATGTAGATCAGGTTGGCGTTTGTCCCCCATAGGGAGGCCAGAGATAACGTGATAAGGACCCTCAACATTATTCACTCTGTCCGATCCACCAAATCATTTTTATGCTTCTCTCTACCAACTCTAAAAAGGCCTTTGATAGAGTAGATTGGGAAATTATGCAACTCACTCTACGGCATATTGTCCTACGGGACTTTTCTAACAAAACTACTGGCTCTAGGCTCTAGACGGCCAAGGTGCATGTAATCTGAAATTTATCTGATGTCTTCTCCATCTCTAACGGTACTTGTCATGGATGCCCCCTTTCCCCTAATTTATTCATGTTAACTCTGGAATCATTCCTTCTTCAGATTAGGAAAAATCCCATTACCAGTGTTACTATCTCAAACAAAAAATACAAGCTAACAGCATTTTTGGACGATCTGCTTTTTTATTCATCATCCCCTATGACTTCTCTCCCTAATTTACTATTGGGGTTCCAGCTCTTCAGGGAACCATTTAAAAAAAATCTTTAGAAATCTGAAGCCATGAACATAAATATTCAAGTTCAGTGTGTCAAAGTCTTCAATCCTTGTTTGTGTTCCATTGGGCAAAAGATGATATTCGATACTTAGGGGTCCTTATACCTAATGACCTATCAAAAAATGTATTCGCTAAATTTTCTTATAATATTAAACTCTATACAACGAAATCTTCTTTCCTGAGAATAAAGTACATTCTCTTGGTTGGGATGCTGAAACATAATAAAAATTAATATCCTCCATATGCTTTTAATATATATTCCAAACACTCCCCAATACTATTACCCGCAATATATATAATAACTATATATATATATATATATATATATATATATATATATATATTATTATATATATTATTATATATATAATATTTCATAACCTATGTTCTCTTTTTCGCTGATTTATATGGTTCAATTAGAAAGCAATATTACAATTTCAATACGTACATCTACCAAAGACTCAGGGAGGCGTCAGGGTTCTTGATGCCTATCTACATGTTGCTTCTCACTTAAATAGAACAGTTGACTAGTGCAGACACACCAGCCATAAGCAATGAATAAACATTGAAAAGTCTTTTTCTCCAGCTCCACTATAGGCTATCCCATGAAGCATAGATGATGCTCACTTAACATTTCCTACTCACCCGTGCCTTGGACCTGTACTATACATATTTTTAGGAAACTACGCCCTTTACATTAATTGTCACCATCACCCCCTTCCTTAATCCTGATCATTTAAACCTCTTTCTGACTCAGGCTAATAGTCACTCGCCTCAATAAAAGCCACCCAAGCCTTTTTATTCTCCCACTTGCATGAATGGCCCACAATAGGAACTAGACCTTAGTGTCTTCATCACTCAAGACCAAATTTCAGGCTAGAGAAGGTGGAGTTTCAGCTAACTAATTACCCCCTTCTTTTTGGGTAACTAATATTTTTTTGTTCTTACCTTGATATGGATCTCTTTACTTGCTTAGATATGAATACCCACAATTTTACCCAGTGAAATTCAAAAGGGAAAGGCTGAGTAACTATATATGCTGTGTCACTCTTCTAAGATGTAGAATTACATAACAAGGGCATGACAAAAAACAGGAATGAATGAGTAGCAGCTCGCTTAGGTTTTTAATGCTGACCAACACCCGAGGCATCTCTTCACTCATGGAAGTACTGAAGTAATGTAGTTGTGCAGCTAACATCCATATGATTCTACATCAGTGACCCTCACGACACACTGATTCAAATTTGCTGTGCTAAGTCTTGCCAAGGCTGTTCTCTCCATCTGTCCTCATTTGTGTCTAGTCTGTTTTGTATTTATGGTCATTTAGAGGCCCTGCCATCACCATTCAGAGCTAGTGCACTAGTGCACCATTCAGGGCTAAGTTAACTTCTATTAGCTTTAGTCTCTGTTCTTGCATTTTTGCTAGGCCTTTCTTTCTTTCTTTCTGGTATTTTCTTTCTGGTTATGTTATTTTACCTGCATAATTTTTTGGAATCATTTCATCTGATCTGTCTTACATTTGCTTATTATCTGTTTATATTTTTCTATTACAGTGGTACCTCGGTATAAGTCTGCTTTGGAATAAGTCCAACTTGGTGAAAGTCCTGTTTGGACACAAAATATTTTGCTTGGTATACAACCTTTGTGCTAGAACTTGTATGGGTCAAAATGAGTCATAACACCATGCGCTACCCTTATTTACCTCTCTCGAGACAAAGCCACGACTGCCCACGAGTGTCAGTATGCCAGTTACTACCATTCAGTGAACAACCCGCGCTATAACTCTCTGTGAATTACATAACATCTCCTCCTCCTCCCTTCTCAGCGCCATCCTAGTAGGCACTCGACTCTTCTCAGCAAGGTAAAGTGAGGTTAAATTTTTATTTATTTCATCTAATTGCTTTTGTATTCATGTATTTTAGTATTAAGCAGTGTTTAAATTATTTTATACAGCCCCATCAATGTATAATATACCAATAACAATAGGATTGTTTTTTCATGGGACTGGAATAATCATTTTCGTTTTATTTATTATGGGAAAATGTTGTTTGGTATAAGTCCTGTTTGGTAAAACTCCAAGGATCTGGAATGGATTAAGGATTTATAGGTTATTAAGGTACCACTGTATTTTGTTTCTGGTTACATGTCTCTTAGTATATATGTTTGCTGGTTACTGGCAGTCTGTCTGTTATTGTCATCCTTCCTACAATTTACTAAAATCTGAAAACCAACCCCCCCCCCACACACCAGATTTTGCCAGCTGTTTCCTGCCATCCAGCACAAAACACGGCCAAGGTAAGAGCTACCACTAAATAACCACCCTATATTAGATTAAAATCCACACCCATGAATGGAAAGCAAACACCAAGCAGCATTAAACATATTATATGAATCAACACACATCAAGAAATTGGGTATCATTTTTATTGTTGTATTAAATGTATAAAGTGCGAAAATTTAAGGCAGTGCTGTACAGTAAATAGGGGATACAGATAACGAACATGTATATATAACAAATACAATTACAAGTATAACATCACAATGACAATGGAGAAGAGGAGGTGTTCCCAATCAAGCCTTCTATCTGAATGTCTATGATACTTTATTATTGGATTAAGCTAGGTACACATGCACAAACGACCATGATCATCTCAGGAAAAAATCTAGGATGTGTTCAGTGGTGCCTTGATGTCATTTATCAATTCCTTCTGACAGATCAATGAAAAAACCTCTGTCATTTCCAATGGAGGAGGACACACGGGGGTGTCCCTTGCTTGTCCCGCTACCTCTGCATAGACGTTGAATGCTGTTGTGTGTACACTGCTCGTTCATTCTCCTGTCACTGAAAATAATCAGCAAAGCTCTTTTCCAAAGACATAAATTTAGCATGTCTACATAGCCCTAAATTAACAGCAATATTTGTAAAATTAACAATTTATCTAAAGTAGTAACAAAATTTATAGAAAGGCAGCTAAGCCTCTATGACTAAAATCACAATAATTACAAAGTTTATTTTATTATAATATAATATTTATTTTATTATTCCTTTATCCCTTTCCTTTAGCTTTCACTCTCCCTGACATTTTCTATACAACCTCCCAAATACACCTTACCTACTCCTATATATACAAAACCACTAACCCTTAATACTCCACCTGCCCATATATACAGTTGTTGCTCTATGTAACACAAATTCCAGTAGATACCACATTCTGCAAAATTCCTTTATGATTTACTACCATGAAGAAATGTACATAATCTACAGCTGAGCAACCACTCATGAGATGTTTATCATGCAGAATGTCCTTACTGTTATATATCTATGCTACTAAGTTAGTACTTTACCTATTCACATTGTGCTAAAACATTATACTGACCATTAGGATCTGTACAGTGTGTTAATGCATATGTGTCAAATCTTCAGCTCAAGAGAATCAAACTACAACAAACGTGGCTCTTGTGTGGAAAATATCACTAACAAATCTGGTTCAACAAATTTACTTTACTCTCTTTATTTCTGGAATCTATAGATGCCGAATGTCCTTTGAATCCCAATAAATTTTAAAGAATATTATTGGGGATAGGGGGTGGTGGGGACTGGATTGGGGATTTACAACATAAAGAATGGGGGGGGGGGTGTAACTAAGTATCAACACATCAGCATGAACATTCCAAATGAAACAAAGTATACAAGAATGAAAACAATATGACAACCATAGTGTACAGTTGAGGTCAGGGTCATCAAAACAAAGATGCATCACCATTCTCATGGTATAACATAAAAGCCACAAAAGCAAAACAATGTAAACTAGCCCTAGCTTTGCGATGGCTGTCTGAGCTCATTGCTACATTTAAAAGCTAATGGCTTTGTGGTTATACCCTGCAGAGATTTTTAAGGGCTACCCGACCACAACTAAACTCAGTATCAGAAATAGGGAGGATCAGGTGGAAAAGAGTGCGGGGGATGTGGGGGGAGGGGGGTTAAATGGTTCCTCCAGTGGGGTTCAGATCACATTGTATGCCACCAAGGGGTCCAAGTTTTTATAGAGGATACCCAGTTTATTTTTGATTGAGTTCACGTTACTTTTTGTCATTCATCATAATTCATTTCAATTTCTTTTTAGTAAAGTCCAAAGGGATATTACTCTATTACTCGCTTTCTAGTAGCATGCTATCGTTGTGTGTATCGATCCAAAAATATAGGATATTAGTCAGGCCATGGGTTTTAGAATTGAATCATCAAGCCTAGAAAATAAAGTGCTCTCAAAAATTTAGGCAAATTGATGTGCAACACCGAGTAGACTAGATTGTAGATTCTAGTCCAAAATCTTTGAACCTAGGGACAGAGCAATCAGGCATGTAGTAATGTGCCCATTTCACCACAGTCCCTGAAATAGACGGGGGGGATGCTGGAGTTCAATTTGTAAAGCCTTATTGGCACAATGTACCTGTAGCTCAGCAATACCTTATAATTGGCTTCTGTGAGCAATATGTTTAGGGAAACCGAAGAGAGGGAATTTGCAATGTCCTTTCATTCTTAGGTCCCCCACTCCATCTCCAAGTTGACTTCCCACTCCTTTATATAGAAAAGCTTTTTCAGAGAGTCAAAAAGACTCCAACATACTAATGCCATTTTTACTGTCTATGAGATCACCTATGCGTACGAACCCCTTATTGATCCACCATTTGAACTGTGACTATCGCATTCAGGAGGAAACTCTGGATTACCCCAAAGGGGCGCATCTATTACTGTCCATTGGGATCTAGTACCTGGCATAGTACTTTGACCTAAAGAGGCTATTTGTGTGGCCTGACAGCAGGACATTGGGAACTCTGAGACCTCTTATGAATTTCAGTGTGTACAGGGTGGATGAACTGATTCTATGTGGTTTGTTGTTCCAGATGAATTTAAAAAATTTGTTTTAAATATTTCTCAGTATGTTTTTGGGTATCCCTATGGGCAACATTCGAAACAGGTATAGCAGCCGAGGAAGAATGTTCATCTTTATCGCCTCTATCTGCCCAAACCAGGAGGGGGGAGATGTGGACCAATTATTTAAATACTTTGCTTAGTTGAGTTTGGTAATTGAAGGTGTTTTTTGAATACTCAGTTAGGGCATCAAGTGTGAACACCATGATAATTAATATTGTCTTGGAGTTGAGTAACTAGAGAATGTGGGAGAATTAGGTTTAGGACCAATGATTTGTTCCTGTTCGCTATCAGGCCCGACACCCCTGAGAACAGCTGTGATTTGGAAGAGTAACTACCAGGGAAGAGATATACATTAGGACATCATCGGCGTACAATCTACATTTATGTTTAATAGGTCCGCATCTAATCTTAATATTCAAATTTTGTATCATGGCTATCACCAGAGGGCATCCCCGTCTAGTCTCTCTCTCCTCTCCTAATCTGAATTAATGGGTAATACAATTTTATAGAGATGTGTACTGAGAGAGTGGAATAAGAGTTGCTATAATCTCAGGAATGCTTGACCAAAGCCCATTGTCTCCAATAAGGTTGTCAGGTATTCCTTGGACAAGCTATCAAACACTTTGTGTAAGTCAATAGCTTCTCTGTTCCGGCCTCCGGCCCAGTTTCATGTGTTGGCAGAAATCAGGTCTATCATCCTTCTGGTTTGGTCTGGGGCCTGATGGTGACACAAGAATCCTACCAGATGGATGTAATGGCCTAGAAAGGTATTAAGTCTGTCCGATAAGTCATGATTTTGAGATCACAGTTCATTTAGGATATGGGTCTGTAGTTGGCAACCTTCGATAGGTCCTTGCCTGGATTAGGTATTACACTAATTAGGACTTTTTTTGCCCTCTTCAGGAACCATATTAACATCTCTCAAATAATTAAAAAAATGTGCTAAATAGGGTGTCAACACAACACCATACATTTTGTAATATGTGTTGAAAAATCCATCTGGACCAGGGGCGTTACCAGCGTTCAAGTGTTTGATAGCCCTAAGAACTTTTTCTGCATTGAATGCCTTATCAAGGGTTATGGTATGTGCCTCCTGCAGCATGGACAAGGGTATCTTTGACAGATAAGCTTCCAACCTGGCCATAAACACATCTGCTCAGACGTCAATGTGAAGGATACATTCTTTGAGAAACACTAGGCTACGCTTTTTTATCCAGGCATTAGCTAAATGCACCAATGGGTACTGTCTATGTAAATATTTAGGATAGGAGGTAATAGAGAAACCTGTCTCTTATAAACCCAGTACATCAACTTCAAAAGAATGGTAATGTTGGAAGGCCTTAACCCTCTTTATCGAAGAGTTAAGATCTTGCACATTATGTGTTAAGAATGTCAAGGAACATTTTTTACAATTCATCAGGGAATGTGATAAGGATGCTGGTGAACCTAGCTATACCATGTAATACACTTGAACCAAAGAAATAGAGCGTGGACATCTCTGGGGAACTAAATCGCCCCATTGGAGGAACCAGGAATCAAGAACTTGGGGTAAAGAGGGGAGGGTAAAATGGGACAGAAAAAAGGCGCCTCCATGTTACATCAGAACACATGGAAATCAATTCTGAGGCGAATTTTTTTTTTAACAATTTAGTTTAGTTCCTTAAAATACTGTTGCATAGGCAGTGTCACACTTACCTCTTCCTCACTAAAGCACAGACGTCTCTCTCTTGCGCATGCAGGCAGTTCTGATTCTGGGCGTGCCTCTGGGGTCTGTTTCCTGAATCCCTTGTATTTGACCCTTGGGGTCCATTTCCTGGATCCCTTGTATTTGACCCCTGGGGTCTATTTCCTGGATCCCTTGTATTTGACCCCTGGCCTGGGTCAGCCTGTCTTTAATCTACTCTAGCAGTGCTTAAATATTTACACTTGCTGCAACTGCCACAGATGAAGGCTCCTTTTTCGGTTTGTCAAAACATGCATCATGTTCTTACATATTGGCTTTTAACTAGGCGATCCTTTAAAAAAGTAAACTAATTGAGAATGTTCTGTAATGTTTTGAATCTAAAATATCCACGAATGGTGTGTCCCAATATTTCTAGATAATTTTTTTGTATACAGTCATACTGGAGTGAAAAATCTAAAATTATTTTTATTTTTTCTGCAGGTTGCGTTGTTTTTTTTTTTGAAGAAAATAGCACTGTCACTTCCTAGGGCACATTGATATGCCTTCTTGAGACAGAGATAGCCTCTTTTGAGTAGACGGCACCTTAACTCATTATTCTCCTTTTGGATGTGTTGATAGTTGAAGCAATTTCTCCATAGTCTAAGATACTGACTGATTGGGCTACACTTGCTCGAATGTTGTGGGTGCACACTACTTACTGCTAAAATTGTATTAACAGCTGTCGGTTTCCTGAAGAGAGTAGTTTGAAGGTAATTATGTTTATAAATCAAAAGATCTAAAAATAAGATTTGTGACTTGCTGTGCGATTTTGTAAATTTTAAGTTATAGACCTTGTTGGTCACAGTGTCAAAGAAATAAAATATCATCAATGTATTTGAACCAACAAAGAATCTGTGACATAATTCTGGATAAAGTAGGGTCTGAAAAAAAAATCATCCTCCCATCCCCTGAGATACAAGTTAGCATAGGAGGGGGCACATGTGGTACCCATCGCAGCTGGAGGAAATAGGATGCATTAAACAAAAAAACGTTATGTGTCAAAATGAATTCTAGAAATTTTATGAGAAAATCACTGAGAGCCCTTGTTTCCTGAATGTACAAAATTGTTTTGACTACTTTATTATGTTGGTATAGGCAGTCAACGTCAATTGTGACTAACAAAGTCTCTGTGGAATTCATAAATCATGAATAAACTGTAAAATATGTTGTATCTATGTATGTGCGTAGGTTGTTGTCAACAAATCCACTTGCATTTAAGGTCAAAGAGTCAATGCCTGATACAAAAGGTTAACCCAGAGGGTCATGTAGATTTTTATGGGTTTTAGGTTAACAATAAAAAGTAGGTATTGAAGGGTTAGGATTTATTAGAAACAAAGCAGTGACCTTGTTGATGATGTCTAATTGTAAGGCATCATTCACCAAAGCATTACATTGTTGTGTAAATTTAGACTGGTAGCATTCTGTTTTTTTTAAAAAAAACTTTTAAACAAATGTTCTTATATTGATCATTATCCATGATAACAAATTTTCCCCCTAATCAGAGGGTTTTGGCGTGATGGAAGTAATGAACTAAAGTTTATTAGGGGCTTCTACTGTTTACAATCAAAATTGGTGGATGGATGTTTCTTTCTAATTAAATTGATTCCAGTAGAGAAACATGCAACAAACATGTCAACATTTCTGTTAATACTTAAAGTAGGATATTTTTGGGAATGTCCAACAAAGATGTTACTATCTTTGCAAGTGGACTAAAACATCAAATTAGGATCTTCATGTTCAGACTCAAAAACACCACTTTGTGTAGAGTAGTATCTTCCCAAGTGATGTTAAATCTATTAATTCTTGTCTAGTTGGTGGGTTGGGAGATTGCTCAAAAAAGATTTACAATTGTGGTCACCTTTATGATCTCTATCATGTAAGATTTGTAACTTTAATATATATTTCCTTGCAAATAACATAAAATCCTTAATGACATTATACTGGTAAAAATTGTAATCTGGACAAAAGTTTACTCCTAGAGACAAAACATCATCCTTGTTCATCTTTGGAGAGATGATACTAAAAAATAATAATCATTTCAAAATTATTTTGTTAAAAGTATCAAATTCTTTTAAGTATTGTTCCATTTGGATGTTTTTTGTTTTTTTTGTTTGGAGGTCTTGTACCTTCTGATATTTGTTTTAAAATAATAAGTGTTTAATAATGAACATTTGGACTTCAGTGGCATGTTGCCTGACGTGTGCAATACAGATGTGTGACTAGTACCGTGATCATTCTTCAAATTTTGATCACCAAAATTAGAGGTGAGTGAAGTGATCTCAGGGGACAAATCTTTAAGTTTTGTGAATCAATGCCATTCACAACATGACAAACACAAAGTTTTTTAAACTTTCTGTTTAAGGTTAGAATTGATAGGGTTGAATTGGTCCTTTGTGGTGTGTCTGAGTGGAAAAGCGGGCATTATGTGAAAAATTACCTGTCTGAGGAACATCAGACTGTTGTGATGATAAAGAAGTGGATATGTCCAAAGGGACATCATCTTCAGACTGAACAGTGGGTTTGCAAATTTCGTCCAAAAACTAAAGAGATCTCTAGTAAATTTCCGTTCTTTTTAAAAAAATATTTTTATTAAAAATATCAAAATGGGTGTTCAACTATTCCTCTATAATGTTAAAAGTAGTAAAACGTACAAAGTTAAGATGTTTGGAGGTTAGTAGCTGAATCTGTGAATCCTATTTCGCTAATACTGACTGATAATGTTGACTTAGTAGTTTCATCAGATTGTCCATTTATTCATTCAAATTCATTTCCCATTGTAATTTGAATTCTGGACTGATTACTGGTATGTTTGGAAATATCTGAATTTGAGGACCCTGACAGTTAATCTCTCCAGACATACATTTTTAAAAAAAGTCAAGATCCAATGTAAAGCTGAGATACGTTCTGGAAGCTTTTTTAATTTCCAAAAATTGATTACATTTGTTGGACATTATAGTAGTAGTATTTTAAGAAAAACTCAACAATGCACCAACAGCAGGCACATTTGTGGTAGCAAATCCATATTTTTTCAAATTCCTGCTGCACTTATCTGCTGCAAATGTTCTTTTGCATTTCAAATTTTCCAAAAGATGCTACTGTCAGGATCCAAACCCAGGGATGCTTCAGTGTCTGGCTGCAGCTCTGTCTACTGCACCACTTGAGGGATTGCCTTTTGTACTTGTTGGATTCCTTGGACAAAGATACTTTGATACTTAGTTTCTTGCTGAACCTTGAACTTCTGGCCCCTCCCATGAACTTCCTATTTAGGCCATGTCACTGGACTTCCTGTTGCTAGATTATTGTGCTCTGCCAATATCTTGCTCTTCCTGCTACTGTTACATTGTGCTCTCCAAACTGTTACCTGTGTACCGACCCTTGGCTGCTGTTTAAACGGCTACTCTTCCTCGCACTCCTTCTCCAACTTACACCATTGGCTACTGACCTCGGCTTGTGCTTTAACTACGTTTGTGTTTGCGCCTTCTCTGCTACTGCTGCTTGTGCACTGTGAGCCTGACCCTTGATTGTTACAGCTACCACTAATGCAAAGGTGAGGGGGAATCAATTTCTCTTACTGTAGTTCTCTTCTCTATAACTATAGTATAAACATTAGTGATTGATGTGGTGCTGTTACTGAAATAATATAGAGAAACTACCTGGATACAAATTTACAAAGCATAAACATGAACCGATAAAAGTGAGGGAAAAGATTGCAGGCAAAAGATTTAGAAACTCTTTTATCTTCTACCACTGCTATTTTATTACACCCCTTGTACCCCAGATATACTCTTACTACGCTAACCCTCACAAGTCCAAAATGTATTATCCTGCTTACCACCACTAGGCCCCTCCAGTTTATGTGCTCTTTGTGTTTCTGGTCTTTCCCTGGATTATGTGCTTTGGATTTCACTCCATAATCTTTTGCAGATTAGTCTGGATAACCCTGTTTGGCTAACACACATCTTGTTAGTAGGGAAAGCTGTTTAATCCAAATCAGTGAGAAGTAGAAAGATACAGAGAATATCACGCTCTTCCTGGACTCTGAGGTTTGGATTTCATTCCGGTAATCATTTGCAGATTACTCTGGATAAGCACAGACTAACACACATATTGTTAGTAGGTAAAGCTGCTTAAAATGAATCTCTGAGAAGTAGAGAGATACAAACGATATGAAGGTCCTTCCCATTTTATACACAGATTGACACACAAACTTCAGATAGATATTCCTATTTCCGCCTCTTTATAGCTATTGAATGTTTTTAACGTTTTGTGGGTTACTGTTAGGAGTACACTGTAGTTGTCTGTTTAATGCATGCTTATATTTTAAGATACAAAATACAATAAATTAAAGAACACAAACATATTAATTTTAGGGGAATGTATTGAAATATTTTACATTTTAATTTGTTATTGGTCTAGACTAAAAAATATAATATGTTGGAAATTTTATTTATGTTTTATTTTTTAGTATGTTTATTTATTTATTGTGACTTTGAAAATGAACAGATTCCTGGACTGTTATTACATTTCACCCTGTACTGCAAACACAGTAAATCCTGCATCTAAATATTGGTGGGGGAAAAAAACAATTTTTCAGATCAGGACCTTTCAAAGAAGTTTAATTAATTAATTATTTGACCTCTCTGAACAAAAAAAAAACTTTCCCTATCATTTTGAAATAACCTTCTTTATAACCCCCCAGCAGTGGGGGTCTTTGATGTAATAACATCTTTACCCCAGCAATTCATACTTGAACGGTTACCACTAGTCTCAGACTTTACAAACCTGTTGTGTTTGAGTTGCCAGCATGTCTCTAAATGCTGGGGTATGAGTTATTTATATGCTTTAAGCAGTACTTTCATTAAAAAAAAAATAACACTAATCTTTACTTTTTCAAAGAGCCCTCAATCCTGGTCCCGGATTTCTTCTTCTTTTCAGTGTAGAAGAACCATCAGGTGCTGCCATTTTCTGGAGTCTCCTTTGGGGTTCCTCTTACGTCTCCTGGTCTTGCAAATTCCTCCTGCAAATGTAAAAAAAACTGTGCATGCATGAGATCTTCACTTTTTGTTTTACATTCCAGGGAAAGCCCCTTCTGCTTCTCCTTTTTCCTTTTCCTACAGGAAATTAATCACCACTGGAAGACTTAAACCTGCTAAGTAGATACAGTGATAATATTTGTAAAAAAATTGCTGTAACAAGATATTTGACTCAACGGAATTCCCCAGCGTAACGTGTCGGGTATTTCGGTGAACGTTTGCCAATTACACATCTCCAGGTTACAGTGTGGACTTCTTGAACACTTCTTAGGACTTTTGAGTAGTCGTTGACTGTATAGTGCTATCCCTGATGGCCCTGTAATGGATCACTTACAATTGTAAGAGGTATCTGTATTGTATTTTTGATAAGCACTGTATCATAAAAACAATACCATTGCCTAAAAAGACCCCTCTGTTCTGTCTTTACTTGTGTTTATATACAACTGAATTCCTGTTATATGATGCCAATGAAGGCATTTCCCAGTCTCCCTCCAGCTACAATATATTAAAGCAACATCAAAAAGATGACATGCTTTACTGAAAATAACAATAAAAAGTAGCTTGATGGGATTTTTAAAACTACTGTTTTGAATGTTAATTTTATTTTGGAAAATGCATTTTTAAAGTACACCTGTTACTTCACTACACTCCATAAGCAAATTTTGACATTCCCTAAAAGTTGAGGGAGCGCCATCTGATTTATGACTAGCTATTTGAACTTGGTATGTAATAGGTATTGGGCCCAATAAAATATCCTTAAAATCTAAAACATCCCCACTTCCCCAAATAACATAACTTTTTTCTAAGGTCTTAAAATGGAACATGTGATGTCTCCTCTACAATAAAATAAACTTACCTGTTTACATTATTTTAAACTAAACCACCTCTCCTTACTTTGTTGAGGTAATTTATTCCCACCAGTCAGCTATGCCAGGATCATACACTGAGCACTGGGTTAATACTGGGTTTAAAACTTCTTTGAGGCATACTTCACTTTTTCTTACAATTGGCACTTGCAGTTAACGCACAGTTGTGACCCATTACAGATATATATATATATATATATATATATACACATATAAAATCATAAGGTGCAATGAATAGTACCTTGGTCTGAGTTGGAGTAATAAGACATGCACAGGAAATCAATATGTATTTTACTCTTTACCATGTCAGGCATTACTTTCAGTAATGTCCAGTATGACTCCTCACAGATTTCCCTTTCATATATTATTATGTTGTATATAATAGAGAAAGAAAATCTGTTTGAAATAATGTTACGAACAGACTACAACTATCACTTTTGATCTATGGCTGCTTATTCACAGCCCTGCAGAGAAATGAATTAACTACACTCAGTGCAAGAGCAGATAGCTAGCTGTCAGTGTTTTTACACCTGGCTTAAAGTGAATTGCTGCTGCTGACATCAATTGTCACCATTAAAAAGACGCACTAGATTTGCTTGGTGATCACAGAGGAAAAGCAGGGCAGGGACACCAGAGATTTAGATTCATGTCTTCCAATTGGCACTGTAGTTCTCCTCCTGCCAACTCCCTTGGTCTCATGGTCTCAGCTATCCTCTGAGCCCATCACATTGTACCTATACCTAAACATCAAACCCTGAACCTACCTGTCTGATATATACACAAGTGTAACAAGGTGGAAGTATGTGTAGGACTGCAAGTGTCAGGAAGGGTTAAAGAATGACACAAAACACTCAGGCAGCGCTCAATTAAAAGTTAGTACTTATGTCTATTGTCTTATGTCCTACTTTCACTCATTTAATTTCTGTTTTTAATGTCACATTAAATGTGACAAACAATGTCACATTATTTTTCAGGTTTTTTCACATTGCATGACATATAAGAAGCCTTGAAAATGGATGTAAGGTGAGTGATTGCTGGAAGCAACACTGAACAAATGGACTTGACACCAAGCGAGGTAATATACTTTTAATGGTTCACCATTACCGCTGCACTACTCTGCAAGGAGAAAGGGTGGAGGGGGTTATCATGACTGCACTTGTAATATGACTTCTATTGCCCATGGGGGTCATCATGGGGGGAAAAGCAATGTAGGAAGATATATGTGCACTGGGGGTTTATTCAGAATGAATGTCAACACACATACACATGATATTGCTACACATGTTTGAACATACATGATAATGCATGTCAAGGCACATACAATCACTAAAGTTCAATGGGTATTCATTCAGATACAAGCAATGATATCACAAGGAACCTTACCCAGAGTTCCCTAGGTGCATAGTATTATGCAAATACAGAATCTTTTTCAGTTTTCAGACTTGAATATTAGCAAAAAAGTATTTATTAGTTCAGAAAATAATTAATAATAGAAATTTACTGTTTGTGTGTGTTGTCTGTTAACTACTTTCATGATCAAACGCATTCCTTAACCTCCTGAGTTTGGCTCGGGATGAAAAAAAACAGCTGAAAGCGGTAACCCTGAGCCACACTCGGGGCAGCTAAAAAAATTAAGAATAAAAACTTACCTGGTCCCATCAGTATCCTCCAGTGTCCTGCCATCCTCTGGCCGCGTTCTCTTTGTAAGACCTGCCTCCAGGTGAGTGCGCTGACGTTCCCTGGGAGTTCCCGCTAATGTCAGTGCGTGTGGCCGTCGCTGGGGGCGCAGCGGCAAATTATTTTGTATTGCATTTAATACAAAATAACTGTATTGAATACAATACACTGGATTTATATGTCTAAAAGCGGTACATTGTCTTTCATGAAGTTTAATTTATTATTTTGACAAGATTATGTATTTCAAACTTTATTATACTCATACTATTAGTATATTCTGTAAAATAAATTTTCATGAAAGACAATGTACTGCTTTAAGACATATAAATCCAGACAGAAATGAACCGCGCAAGAGGGTAATAGAGATAACCAAGGAGAGGGCAACCATTTACTTTCTCTTTCTAGAGGGATGAATAATGGGGGGGGGGGGATTAGCTTTAACTCAAAGAGGTATTTTAGACATTTGTTCCAATTTCAGGGAATTTTCATTTACAAAAATTATCCACAAAAGCATATATCTTCAAGGGTTTTTTTTGTGGATCAATGTCATTCACAACATGACAAACACAAAATTTAGCCTCTTGGCTCTGGTCTACCAGACCTAAACTATGGGAGACCTTTTCCCAGCTCACAGGCTTCGCACAACATTTATTCAAGAGCCACACCTTGACTCAGACTGCAACTTCCCCGCCCTGTCTCAGGTGCCTTATTATTATCAGTGGCCAGGTGCTCCAGAGTCATTGCCAATTTATGGCCTGGAAAAAGGATGCCTGGACCGTCCATTTCTTCCAGGACACTCTGGGCCTGTATCCCCCCCCCAAAAAAAATGCATCAATACAATTTTTAACTACTTTTTCCAGACCCTTATCATTTTTTCAAGAAATCTGAGGTACATAATGCCAAGTAATCTTTGAACTTGGCGTCATGTATTTCACCATACTACAATAGTTAGATAAGCCCTTGCCAGCACCTTCTGCTGGGCACTAGGGGTGCTAAGGACACAGTGTTCATCAGCTTTGGACACTGACCCACTGCCCAAAGGCACCCTTCCAATCCTAAAGGCAATGGTGTTAACAAAGTAAAGAGGCTGCAAACATGCAGCTCACATGCTAGAGATATTCTGTCAGAGTCTCCACAGTCAGGTAGTGCAGGATCACCCAATGCACAGATTCACCAGGGCACTCTGCAAGAGGTGATGGGCCGGTACTCTAGAGGTCACCAGGCTCTTTGCTGCTGGGTATCACCAGGTCGGGACCCTCTGGGTCACCCACCTGAGAACGAAAGCCGGAGAGGCTTTGGTGTGGAGGCAGGTGGCTGGCTAATGTAGTCCAGGTCCAAGCAAAGGGTCATGGCAGGCAGCAGGCAAGTGAAGTTGGGATCCGGGCACAGATTAGGACAGGCTGCAGACAAGTGTAATTGGGGTCCAGGCACATGTCAGATCAGAATTAACAATGAAACACAAAACAGAGTAGCAGGGTAGCTGATGCAAAGTCACAGCACCAGCCACCATTACTGTTGGCTAAAATAGCCTTTGCCCCTTTAAGGAGCTCCTCCTCCCTGGGCCGTGTCAGTGTCTGCATGACTGCCCACAGACACGTGAGACCAAGAAATGCTTCATGATCCGTCAAAAAGAGACAGAGAGACAAAGTGCTTCACTTGGTAGCTCTAAGGGGCAGACAGACATGGGACACTGCTGGAAAGGTCAGCAGGAAGTGCTGTGGTAACTAACAGGTATTGTGACAGGTACCAACCTGCATGACATGAAAGACTGTTTCTTTTAGGAAATGGGGGTCATACTGTTTTATTGATTTTTTTTAATAATAACAGCCTTGAAAATGCAAAACCTTTAATAAAAAGAAAGAGCTCAGCACCCTCTACAGGCAATCATTTTTTTTTTTTGCAAAAAAATGCATTAATTTAGCAACTATATTAAAGATTTAAATTAGCTAAAAGTTACTGTAAAGACATTTTTATATTGAAAAGCTGTTTTAAAATGTCAGGGAATTTGTGTTTACTTAGTGAAAAAAAGCTTTAAAATAATCCACCTTGTTCATGTTGTTTGTAGGAATAAAATCAAGGCTTTCAAGATGTTGTTAAATTATCAAAGTTAATTATTTTTGTATGCAATGATTTAAAATATAATCTAGAATGATAAATTTAATAGAATGAACAATAATATTACAGACAGAATTGAGGTCTACGTTAAGTTCTTGTGGCTGTTCTAGAACTACCTGCATAGTAAAAAGTTATTTCTTGACATGTACATTATTTCTAAAACCAACGGATTCTACAAAAACAGTTGTCTTTAGAATTTGACCTAATAAAAGTCATCTGGAAACCATTGCTTCTATGGGTAACTTATGAAAATCCATTAATTCCAGATATGGATTGATTTAGTTTGATGGCTTAATTAAACCCCTTTCATACTGTATCCCTGCAGAACAAGATAATCTTTATTTTCATAGACACAAACTGGTCTAATATTCTTATAAATTCTCATTTAAGCATGTCTGTTATACATCTGACAGCATGTGTAGTTCAGATTTTTAAATGTTAATAAACACTTAAAAATCGATTTGTAATTTATTAGGGAAAATGTGACTAAACATTTCAACGACAATCAATTCAACTGGAAAGATAGTATATAACAAAAAATATTGTAAAATATATTTATTAAACATTTATCAGTAAAGAATTTATGCTTTCCAAAGGGAAGTCAAAAATGGAATAGGACATGGGATTTATTGTTGAAAATCACTCATGATCACTCATGTGCCATTCATTGTCCCCTTCTGATCACTCATGTGCCATTCATTGTCCCCTTCTGTTCACTCACTCATTTTTTTTGGCTTCTACGGCCGGGTAACAGACTTAGTTGGGGCAGGGATCAGCAGCTTGCTTGTCCTTCCTGGCGCGGAGTCGCGGGCCTGTGTGCGAGTCACTTTCAGTTTCACTCTGCACTGCAGCCAGCACCGACGGAGTCACACAGAGGCACATGGTTACCCACCGTACCACCCGAATGGGAGATTCGGGCAGGCGCAGGTATCGGTGGGTGTCTTATTTGCGGGGGGTGCATTATTTAAATGTTTTGGGCAAAAATGGGGGGGTGGCTTATTTGATGGGGATGGCTTATAATCGGGGAAACACGGTATATCTAATGCTAGCAAACTTTTTTCATGTATTAAAAGAGGAATAGACTGCAGAAATGGAGTTCACAAAAAGGGCATTGTGGATTTGGAGAGAGTGCAGAAAAGCGCAACTAAAATAATGGAATAAAAGAACTCGGCTATGAGGAGAGATTAGCTGAACTGAATCTATTGTCCCTTGGGAAGAGACATTTAAAGGGGAAATATGATCACCCTTTATAAATATATAAATAGACTTGGCCCAGCTCACCCACCTTGCACTCCCCAGCTGCCAGCACCAACTCTGCTTCAGGATCCATCTCTGCACAATTCCTGGTCTAGGTCATGTGACTCTTGATCAGCTGCTCCCTTGCTCAGAGGACTAGAGTGTTCTGTAGACACACTCTATCTACTGGCAGGCATGTGAACAACACCTGAGAGTGTCTCATCAGCAGCACTCCCTCTGTTGGTGGGTTTGGCGTCTGTGGCTCACATGACCCATGCTCATCACATGACATCCCCTTTTTAAGGAAGTGGCTGGCAACAGGAAGTTGCCTGGACAAGGAGTTCCTTGTGGTTCTACTCCCAGGTTTCTACTGCTCCAGTTTCTGTTTTCTGTTCCTGATTCATCTGTGTACTGACCCCAGCTTGTTTCCTGACGACTTTTCATTGCTGCCTGCCCTGACTTTTGGCTTGTTTGACTATTCTTTCGAATTCGCCCTGGCACTACGTTTTGGTTCCTGCTAGTAAGCAGTCACCTGCCTTGGCGGGCACAGGGGCCACAACCTGCCAGCAGCTCACCCTACAACTAACTCACCTCTAGAAGCTCTGGAGAAGACCGAGCTATTGTTTAGACCCTGTGCCCTGTGCATGTCTCCACCCACTGGGTTGGTTACATAGAGGGTCCACCACTTTGCCCTGTGGAGCTGTGACAAGACCATACATACACTTTAAGGTCATTGAAAAGGACAAGGGTCAGTGAGCTTGTGTGCCCTCTTATGCATAAGGGGTCCTCTGTAAACTGGTATACCAAAGAAGAAAGGGAGTCAAAAGTGTGTAGTAGGGGCCATAGTTGGAGTAGAGGGCCTTATTCCTACAATGTAACCTCTGTGTTGTGTGGGTCTGTGGGTGGGGTGCTTATTTGAAACCTGGGGGCCAAGCTGGACCCCATATATCCGCTCTCTCACCCTGAGGACAGATTTCATGGGAACATAGCACCCTTTACCCATTCTCAGAAAGGATTACAGCACTATACAATAGAAACAAATTATTTATTTTTTTACCTAATATTTTACCTTGTCCAATGATCCAGCTCTGGCTACTTCACATTCACCTCTAGCTGCTCCCTGCAGACTAACAGGAGCTCTAGCCAGGTGAGCAGACTGCCCCCTTGCTGGATCGGTTGAACACTCCTCTGGTGTGATTGGCTGAACAAATGTAAAAATGGTAACAATTAATTTATAAAAACAATATTAATATTTGCACTACAAATTTAGGGATCTTCAGAGATACAATTTTGGAGGAGTAATTCAATGTTTCCAAAATGAATTTAGCCCCAAATATTTATCAAAAAAAAGTTTAGAATTACATTGTGTACATTAATGTTAGCGCTTGATGCTGTAAACAAAAATGTAATTTAGAATATCTATTACACAGTATTTGCTGGAACCCTGAAATTAAAGTGCATTCAATCCCAAAAGAACAGAGAATAATTCACATAACCAGTCAGATGCAGCTAGCAGTAATGCTACAGACCCATTTTCTGTCCTACAGTGGCTACACTCACTCCATTGTATCTAGTTCTAGTCCCCGGGTTACATACGAGATAGGGATTGTAGTTCTTAAGTTGAATTTGTATGTCAGTCAGAACAATAAATGCAATTAGGACAGATGTTTGTCTCAACATATTATTAGGCAGTGTGGTGTCAGTTACTGTATAAAATTCCCACTGTGAGTTAATCACAAACAAAGCAAAAAAAACATTATGGAGCATAGACATTTATTAACTTCTGGAGCAAGCTGTGCTTTAATATGCAAAAAGAAACAACTGTAGAGCTTGTGTTGGTCATTAAAGAGTTACAAAATGTTACAGATCATCTCCTTTCTTAAGATCACCCACAACCTCAGCTGTGTTTAGCAAAATATTTTTTCAGAAAGTCATGCAAATGGCCCCTCCCCCCATCAAGCCTCCATCCTGCACAGGAGCGAGCAGAGAAGCCCCATTCTTATCTAGGAGGCGTCCATATGTCGGATGTCCTAAACCTGGGGACTACCTGTAGTTTGGAGAAGAGAGAAAACCTTGTACTTTCAACCTATTGTTTTGTAAGTATGCAGCAAATTAATTCAAAGCTCCGAATCTATACACTTGTCATATACACATTTTTATGACTAAGAAAGGATTAAAATCATCAGATCAGTGTAGCAGCCAAGCAACCAGCAGTTTTCAAAATGACAAGTCAGCAGTGGAAGCCTACATAATTTTCCTATTATAGCCTTCCTTTAACATAATGACATGTTTTAAAGTAAACCTGTCATTTCTGACCTTCTTTAAAATGTTAAATGTCTGACAATTACTCTGACTCACCACATCAGTACTTTGTTCACTGATCTAGAACAAGCATGCAGATCAGAAAAGTCTCAGAAATGTCAAAATGTCTTATTTGATCATTTGCTTTAGGTCTATAACTTACATTGAAAATGAAAGTGTGTAAACCAGGCAAACAACATTTTTGGAAGGGAATGTTATCATAAGCTGTATAATGAATACAGGATATTGTTTAGAAATGTATGTATGTATTTTGTGGTATTTGGGGTTTAACCTCTATACAATGAAAAAATTCTCACTTGACTCTCAAAATAAGTCTTTTGAGTTAAAAACTGCTAGCGAATCATAGAATATATCCACAAAGTGAAAGTGTTGGTTATTGAAGCAAATCAAGAGAAGGCAGATCAATGCCTCCTTGTACAGTGGGAAAAACATTTCCTTTTAAAGAGAACACTTCTAGTATTATCAGCTGTTTACATTGCATTATGTTCCCTGGGGTAATCCTAAAAGGGGACAGTTAAATCCAACATGAAATAAAACATAAAATTTAAAATAAAACAAAGAAGCTACTATGACTACATGAACTGCAGTCAGGAAAGATTGTAAATAAGGTATGGCTGTATATTTGTCTTTGAAAAGTTTGATGATGTGGTGCCAATTTCAGTTAATAGTGAGTACACAATATGGCTCTGGTAGTGGTACCAAATATACAACTATGCAACTGCTTTCAGCACAAGTTTTTGTAAAGGAATAAGAATGCCTATAGGGATGGAGTTCTTGTACTGTTAACAAGTTCACAGTACAAGTTCAGTCAGTTTTTCTTAAAACTGCCAATTATAAAACTGGCTGGCAGCTATAATTCAGTATTGCCATTGTGTGTTTGGATTTACAGCACTTGAAGTTTCAGCCCATCTCGGCTACATTTCTACAAAGATGTGATGCAGAATTTTCTATCACAACACTGGGACAGATCAAGTAAAACAGAACCTCCTACAAACACACGTCAGATGTTTCTAGTCTGGTAATCGCCTCAGGGCTGATATCGGATGAGAATCTGGTGTGTGTACAGGTGTCATCGTTCATCATTATTGGATTTGTCCCGGCAGATCCATGAACGAGGAACAATCGTAATGGATGTGAAGGGAGGAGAACGCAGCGGAGTGTCCCTCCGTCATTCTCTCCCATCCCCTCTCCATAGAGCAGAAAAGTGCAGTATGTACAGCGCTCATTCCTGCAATATTCGGTCTTTTTTTTATCATAAAACATCCTTTACAATGACAATTATTGAACGTGTGTACGTGGCATTACTCTCTTATTCTGTTTCAAATAGAACACTAGAACGGCCTTAATTACCATTCACAGGACAAGGTCTGTAACAAATTTTGATAAATATGCATATATATCCATAGGGCATACATAGGTAACTAAGCCACAGACATTGGGTTCTTGCCTTATTCTCTCCTGTCATGCAGAAATGACTGAAATGACCACTCTGTAAACATTATGATAAAAAATAAGTTTATCTCAGAGGTGTTGGTTACTTACCACCTTCCACATTACAGGAAAGGCAGACTTTAAGATATATACCTTGTAACAACATATAAATTGTAAAAAAAATTCACTTATTCAAAGGGTAACACATATACCAAGGTCTTGTCTATCACCTGATGGTCCATACAAATTCTTATCACAATATATGTCATCATCTTATCCAGTTTTGTCTCCACGGCTAACCTGCAAGATTCTAACTCCACACCAACATTCTAATTGCATTTCAGCCTCAGGAGATACAATTCACAGAGAGTACTAAACAGTGCTCTACTCCTGTCAAAGCATGTTATTCTATCTATACACTTTGACAACACTCATTTTAGTAATGTGACTCATAGCCAAGCCTCTGCTCTCACACTATTAGCAGTAACCCCATTATGTCCCACAGCCATCAACCTTGTTGGGTTTTGATCACAGATAAATAATATCCCATGGATCATGATTCCTGTGTATCAAGAGCTAGTTCAAATGTAATTCCACCTTTAGGTCATGACAGTTTATGTACTATTAGAATTCTGTTGTTTCACATTTGGATGTCTCTGGTAATCTTTGAAATGTTTACAAGTGAACCTTTTAAGTATTTGTTGCTTTTGTCCATTTAAATTGTTTGTGCTTTTCTGGCTTTTCCTTCAGTACCAAAGAAATATTCACTCTTTTTCCTCCTACTCAGATGGGGATAGGCTTCTCCTTGAACTGGGACTATCTTGCAAAAGCCTTTCATCTGTACCACATGTGGAGTATGACAAAAATATCCCGGTTAAACAACTTACACCACTCTGTGGTCTTTTGTCTCTAAGAACTCTAAGAACTTTTGGAAGCCACTTTTAATATATATCATAGGCATCTTTGTAAAGGGTTTAGATGGAAACCCTTAGGGACATTTTCAGGTCTACTTGCCCAATCTCAGACATAAATTGCATAGAAAAATACAGTTATAAATATTTTATCTTTGTGTTTTTGTTCATTTCAGGCAAAACAACAAAGTGTGAATATCAAAGGGGTGATTTATTTCTAGAACGGCTGTAATGAGTTATCCATCGTTATTGTCTAATTCTTTATTGTAGGCTTTTGTTGCTAATATATCACCACCTTGGATTGATCAAGAAATACTATTGAAGAGATGATAGGGGTTATTAAACAATTAAAACAACAGGGACATTCATTTGGATAATGGACCCCATGGGGCCCTATGCAATTTATCAGGTCTATTTTGCTTTATTGCAAAAACAAATATAAGTTTATGGGCCCAGCTTCACTTCTCATATCCTTTCTATATAACTCCAAACTTCTGAATAACGTCTGGTGTCAGATGGTGCTACCCTGGCGATCTAAGATTTTTTCCACTTTGGGCTATTGGTACATCCATGCATAAGGCAGCTTCTTCCATTTCAGGATATCATTGAAAAATTTAGATCCCACATATAGTTCTTTCTATAGCCATCTTCAAAAATAACACTTTGCTCAGTCCTTTTCGAGAAGCCTTATCTTTTCTAGTCTCACTGCTTTTGAATGGATATGTGTAGGGGGCCTTCTCAGTGGGGTATATCCTTAAATATTTAGTACTCAACACAGAGCCTGCAATCCCTGTTGTAAAACACTCGTATATGTGCAAGTGGGAACAGGTGTTGGGAGCTTCTTTTGGAGATTTTGAAACTTAACTAGAGTAGTGCACACAAGAGCTTCTTGTGCACAAAATATAAAGAAAATGCGTATAAACTTTTTATGCATTGGTATCTCCCAACTGATAAGCTACATACGATTTTCTCTATTGTCAGTAACATTTGTTTGAGATGCTGCTTCCTTATATCATATATTTTGTCCCACTTATTGTAACCTACTGGAGGCTGGTAAACGCTCTCATCAACGATTTGCTGGAAACGTTTCCCCTTACGTTTTGTGACCCATCTGCTGGCACTCCAAAATTACTGTTTCTAAACCTAATAAGAAATTGGTATCCCATATTTTAATGGCAGCTAAATGTCCTATTACCTGACGCAGGAAGTCGACCTCCCCCCCCCCGGGGCTCATTGAACTGGACCCTAGAATCAAAGATGTTTAACTGCATCTTACAGCTAGGCTTTATAATAGTTAGTGAAAGAATACAATGCTATTGGCTATGGGCACCCTGGGATCCATATTTATTGTCCCCTACTGATATGTTTCAACACCTAGCCAACAGCCCTCCTCAGAAAGCCCTGCAAATTGACTTAATGCTGAATTCCCTCTTTTTTGTTGTTTCTTTTTTCTCACTCCCTTAGTCGTGTTTTCCTCCATTTTTTGTATGTGTCATATACTTCAATGACATGGCTATGTTCATTTAATGCTTTTGCTATACTCATTTTAGGATTATTTGTATATGCCTGTGTCACACTTACCTCTTCCTCACTAAAGCGCAGGCGTTTCTCTCCTGCGCATGCGGGCAAATCTGACGCTGGGTGTGCCTCTGTTTCTAAGCTTTATCAATTCTGTTTAATCCACTGACCAATCAGAAAATAGCCTCTTGATCACCCCTGGCTATTTAGCCAGCTCACAGACTGCACTCTGGGTTCGTGTAACAAGTCTTTACTCATGCCAAGCCCCTAGTCCTAGCTAGTTCCTGTACACCTGTTGCCTAATTCAGTGTTTCCTCTGTCCAGCTCCTGTATTAACCCCTCGTTGTCCAGTCTGTTGGTTCCCAGCCAACTTCCCTGTGCTCTTCCAGTGTTCCTGTCTGTCCGTAGATATTCCAGAGTTACCTGTGCCTCCTGTTGCTTCCAGTGTCTCCTGTGTTTTTTCCTTGTGGCCTCTGTGTCATTGGTGTCTCCTGGATTCCTGGCTGTTGACCCCTGGCATGTCACCTGACCTCTCTTGCTTGATGCCTGCCCTAACTGACCTTGACTAACCTTCTGTGTTGTGATTTGGTACCGTGTCGTTCCCACTTTGGTGTGCCCAAGGACAGCAACCTAGCAGTAACCAGCGGCGCAACATCCTCACCATCGGAGGCTCTGGACAAAACATGGTTACTGTTTAGACTCTGTGCCTTGGCCCTTCTCAGGGCTCGCACCACCTCCGTGCAAGCTGTAGCGCCCCCTAGTGGTCATGTCTCTCTGTGGGTGACAGCTTGATTAAAGTTTACGACATTTGATATGCTGTGCTGGTTTGTACAATGCATATCATTGGTAATAATTGTTTTCTTAGTACATTTTTATCTTTTATGTGTGTTTATTTTACTTTGTTTACATTTACCATGTTCATACTACTGTCACTGTACATTTAGTAAAAAACAATAAATATCCTTATTATAGCTTTTTTAATCAATGGTGTAAGAAGTTTGCTTATGTATTGGCTTCCCATTTAGTATACGTTGTTACCTTCTTCCATGAGCACATGACTCTTCACTGCAAGGGAAAAAATCATACTTATGTCTCCATTTAAAGACTGATCTCTTTGATCCACTAAAGCTTTAAAATAATTGCTAAAATCATAGCAGTGCAGATAAAATCCCTTTTAGGTCAGTAAATCTATTCAGACTAGGTAGGCTTCTTACACAGTTGGCAGGACCCAGATTAAATGCGCAGACCTATCAATCCTTTTTCTACTATTCTTTTTACTAAAGGTGCCTGATTTATCAAAGCTCTTTACGACTGGGTAAGATAGACTATCATGGGCAAACTTGGGTGAGCCAGAAAACCTGCGAAGGATCTGGTCCAGGAGTGAAAACATTTGCCAGGTAATAGCAAAAGACTTTAATAACTCCATGCCACGTTTGCTGGATCACCCAGGTTCACCCAATATAGTCTAAGTTGTCCAGTCTTAGAGTGCTTTAATAAATCAAGCTTGAATATAGATAGAAAATCTATGCTTCTTTCAGTTGGGGTTTGGTCCATTTGTCATTCTCAATTAACTCTATTTCATGTTCCATCATCACAAAAGCTACAAATTCCCAAGAGTTGCTATTGAAAGTTGCTATTCCCCCACTTAGATTGGAAGTTCTTTTGGGCAAGCTCCTCTCCACTTCCTGTGACATTGCCTAATGAACAGCGCTCCATGATATGTTGACACTTTATATATACAGTTCAATATTATTAATAATCTGCTATGCTCTTTTCATCCATTCCCCTCATGTTTCTGCGGGGTAATCCAGACTTTGGCCAGGGCTGTTCCCAAGCTCCATTTGGGTGGTGGATTAAAAATGTTTTTTTGAGGATCAGGGATGTTCTTAGAGGTCAAGGTTTTTAGTTTGGGACATTTGGTCTCCATACGAGCATGATCTTCCATCAGGTGAATGCTTGTGCTATTTTTAGACTTTTGTCAAGGCTAAACTCAAAAATTCATCCCTGTCTCACTTTGAAAGGTACTTGAAGGTTTCCTGATTTTTCGAAAGGTAGAATGTCTGTTATCTACCAATTATCCACAATTACCCCTATATGTCCCAAAAAGAGTCAGACCAGCAGGTTTCTTGAGAGTTGCAGGAAAAGTGGGATACAGTGTATGGTCTGTCCAAGATCATGCTCAATACGAATCTTATCAAAGAAATAAAAAAAACAATTTGTATTCAATTGTATCTTTCCTATCTCTAGGTTGTTGTCCAAAGAAAATTTTCCTGCTACTTATGTATTTATTTTTTTTGGATCAATGCAGTATGTTTATGTTATACTTTTTATGATTTTCTTTATGTGCATGTGCAAAGAGTGTCCAATAAATTGAGGGAATATGCCAATGTGGGGAACATGATATTAAGCCTGTTGCTATATGAATTTCAAATAAAAGGGGGTTTATATGTAATCTATTCAGGTTTGTTTAGATGAAAATGTAGGGGTCAAAGATGTGCTACTCTGTAATAGCAGTGGAAGTTATGCATACCCAAATAATTTTCACCTCTTGGTACAGAGTTTTATTAGTTAGTATTGATCTTTTTGCAACTTCTATTGCTGTGTATTTCCAATTTCATATTGCTGACTTTAAGTATTTCACACATTTGGAATGTGAAATATATCCTGGTTGTGGTCTGAATAGATAAAAGGTTTTGATTTTTGACTGAATTTTTGTGTATCTAAACCCTAAAACAATTGTTTTTATTATAATGCAGTTTACCAACTTTCATAAGTTGTTGCTGCATTAGAACTCTGTTTTCAAACTTTTGTTTAAAACTTTGGTTCACCTGTTCTAGTTTTAGTTTTTATGGTGACCCTCTTCCTCTCCCTACTGCATAAATTATCACCCTAGAATAGGATTATGTTACAAATACAGAAAATCTTTCCCTGTACTCATTTTTAAAACATAGGGTAGATGTGATCTGTAGCCTACAGATGTATTGAGCAAAACTAATTACATTGTTTGAGATTTTAATGCAGCACAGGCAAAGAGCAAGATACAGGCTCTGCAAGTAAATTGTGTTGCTGTTTAAAAATGCACAATAGGAAGGTATGTGAAGAAAAATGAGCTACGTAACCAAGTTGCATGAAAAAAGCTTTTAATGTGCCACTGTCACAAAGCAGGTCACTTAAAACATGCCAAACAGCATCTAGACAAGCCTCAAAACTTGAAACCTAGGTGCTGCAATGCCATTACAGCCACCTGACCGCAATATAATTGAACTTTGGTGAGATCCAAAATGCAGTTTATTTAAGACAGCCCAAAGAATAACAGGAAATAGATGCTTTTTGCAAGAGGAATGGGAAACTTTACAATTAGCAGCCCCATGGACAACTATCACAAAAGACATCAATGATGCTAAAAGGGTCAAATAACAAACAACTGAGCTTATGCAAACTTTTGAACAGAGACCATCTCATTATTTCCCTTATTGCTATGTTTTAAGGATTGTGGGTTTCTGTGATAACTTATAGTTTGACTTAAATTCCAAGAAGATGTTGAATAATATGTGGGAAAAGGGTTGTTCCTGTTTGTTTCCCATCTCAATTCAGATACTTTGGGCCTGGTTTAAAAAAAGCTCTCCAAGAACTTTGAGTGAATGCCCAAAATTTTGAAGACCCAATGGCAACTTAACCCAACCAAAAATATTGTCACAGGTATTTTAAAATCTCTGTACCGACAGTGCAGCTTTTCCACAAGTAATTAGTAGGTGTTGGGTCTGCATGTGCAGGAAGAGTCACTGTTTTTTTTGTGACCAGGGTTATGAATTTTAGCTAAAGAACACAAAGTGTTAGAATAGAAGAAAATATAGTCAGTCTTAAACACACTCAGTCAAAAAAGAGTCAGGTTACTCTTACATAAATGTCTTGCCACTTGGGCCATTTTAGGAGGGTGTTTTGAGTGGCTTTGAAATTTGCTTGGTTTGTCTAGGTCTAGAGATAACTAAGGTAAGACTGAAATTACCTCCAAAGATAAAAAATTCTTCTATATAGGGAGACAGTTTTTAAAGCATTTGAGGTGGCTATGATCACAGAATTCTCTTCTTGACCCTTAACAGAACGTATGTTGTCCCTGAGTGTATATTTGGATTATGGTTAAAGAGAGTTTGTTAGAGAAGCATCCTGTTTAACCCTAGAGCTAAATAAAAGCATGAATTTGTTTCTAAAACATAATTAATTTCTAACTGGGGTTAGTTAATAATAAAGTGTATCTACTCAACTAGCACAATATATTCACTTCCATACAGTAATATTATTGGAATGCTTTACTTAGATTTTTTTTTAAATTTTTTTGGGGGAGGGTTGTTTTAGATGATTTACCATGTTGAAAGGATCACTTACCCAATGGAATGTCACAGTTTCAAATTGCATCACAGCATTTGGCTTCTGAGGGCCAGAGATGTACCACAACCAAATGAGGCATATAAAAGAGGTTAAAGAAGAAAAAGAAAATGCAGTAAAAAAAATCATTCAAGAGGTAACCCTCTCCCCTTTTTATGTTTGTTACATTTACACAATACTCCTATGGAAGATTACAAATCCTCTGTTGTAATTCATTTATTGAATGCTGCTAAATGTTTAGTTTCTCTAGAGTGGAAAAGAATGTCCACACTGTCTATACAGGAAAATATATGGTATATGATGGAGGAAACTAGAGCCATACCCTCAGAATCACTTTCTAAACACATGGTCTATGTGGATTATGTTTCCATACTCTGATATGTACAAAACTCCTGGTAACTAATAATGCCCTTTTAAGTATCCCGTGATACTCATTCTTCTCCCTTTCTTTATACCCCTACTTCTAATATTTTCCTTTGCTAAGGTGTGTAAGTTTTAAAGTATACCTGACCTACCTCTGGATCCTAGATAAAACTGTTTTTCTCGAGCCAGAATTGTACGCTTTCTATTTTATTACCATGATGTATTTACAATTATTTATATATTTTGCTACTATGCAACTTTGTGAATTCTTAATAAAAGGTTTTCAAGTGTGAAAAAATAATTAGAATCAACAGATGATATAAACCTTAAAAAAACATTCAAAAGATCTTCCAAAATCTTCTGCCAAAGTTGTCACATGCAGAACATTTTAAATAATGGAATTATCACAAATCTAAAAGGGTATGTATCAAGTTGTTAGGTGGAGAAGGTTATTAAAAATAACAGCTTATGTATGGGTGAGGGGGGTGTTAGACACACCTTATCTGTAGTTTATGGGCTGTTGCAAATTCCCCCTCCTGACCACACACCTAAACACATAAAGCTTCCATTGCTAGTAAATACCAGGAAATTTGCTTCAAAGTGGTCTGGAGATGGTACTGCACCCCTGAGAAACTGCATCACATTTTCCCAGAGGTTTCAGACCGTTGTTGGCGGTGTCAGACGGAGAAAGGCACGCTGCTTCATATATTTTGGCTTTGCCCACTCTTGC
>NC_092865.1:41748534-41763378 GCF_032062135.1 Pyxicephalus adspersus | reverse complement strand
AAAAAAAACTGAAAGAACCAATGAGATATTTAAAGTCTAACTCTAACTGGTATGAATTATTGTACTAAAGTCAATCTCTAGGCTAACAAACAGTTAATGTGTGTTTCTAGGATCTTCCACATTTCCATTAAATTGAATAGAAAGATTTGTTATGTAAAGAAAAGTTTTGGGTAGTCACCTGTCAGTCAACTGTAGATGGGGTTTTAAAATAAGTGGTTGTAACGCATGTCACTAATGAAGGAAAAGGTAGTTTCAATAGAAGATACCAGAAAGTATAGGCATACAAATAAAACACGGCTAATAAGCATTAATTTCAGATCAGTTATTTACATGGGCCTGCCTTGGTTAGTTTGTCACTACCCTGGAAAGCAAGATGATGATCCTTTTTGAAATCTATCACTGTGTGCATCACCTCTACGGTTGGCAATATTACGGTATCTTTAGTTATTAATCCACAGTTTAGAAGAATTTCTACTTTAGTTTGGAATGTAGATAATTAGCACATCATTCTTGTAAGAGAATATTAGGTGGAAGGAGAATGCCCAATTTATATTTAATTTCTCTGTCTATTAAGGACTGTAGAAAAGTTTTGAGAAATAATCTTATTGGTGAAATTGTTTGAAGGTCATCAGCAAATATTTGTACTGGGTGTGCCATGAAGAAAAAATTGGTTAGTTTCTTTTAGCATGACAGTTTCCTTGACAGAATAAAAGTGAGGCTTAGTGACAATATCACTAAATACTCCTTCTAACATGGGAGCTGTTGGTGGTTTGTGTGGCCAATCAGTTACTAATCTGTAAGCGGGTGTGTTTGGAATAAATTGTCAATCATGTATAATAGTCCTGCAAAAATTACCCAGTGACTCAAAACTTTTGACCAGCATCCACCGACTTTATTACTTCAAAAACTACACCAGGAACAAAATATTTTCTTGCCTTTTTTAATTCTTTTGACTATTTCTAATTCTGTGATATTCTGGGAATGCTTTCCTCTGCTAACGAGGGAAAGACATTTGATATGGTGGACTGGAATTTCCTCCAAATAACTTTAGCTCACACAGGTATCCCACCCAGCCCACTTCTTCTTTGGATACAAGAGCTTTACTGAACGGCTTGCTGTTGCAAACTTTTACTATAAGTAATGGCACTACAAAGATGCAAACCCTTATGGCCCATACTTTTCATACTGAGCTTGGATTATTTATATAGACAGTCCAATCAGAACATACATGGTGTCCTAGCACATAAAATGATTTACTTTTTTTAATCTCAGAACCAATGATCAGTCTTCCTAATCTTTTGTCTGAGCTCAAGATCTATGGTCAAATATACAACTATAAGAATAATTTACAAAACTCCAAAGCTTTATTAATATCTCTTCTTTTCACTCTGAAAACAAATCTGACCACCTAAAATGGTACTAAAATTGCAATTGTACATCTGGACACTTATATCCCATCCATCCTTTCTGATATTGTTGAATTATACACTACTTCCTAATTGCATACCTAAGGACATCCAACAGCAGAAAGAATTATCACATTACTGGTTTGGTAGGTGTAACATTTTAAAGATAAGCATAAAGATCACACTACTTTACTTGCTGCAAACCATACCAGTTCATATCCCCAAACTTCTTCAATTGAATTTCTGTCAGGGTTTCATACACCTTATTCAAAATTTGGACTCTCCTTGTATCAATAAACATATTATCTGATTACCATATCTTGCGTTGCATCATACTACATCCTACTTAACCAGACTCACAGATTGGCGTCATCTAAACCAATGGGTTGCCTTGGAAGACTTTCATCCTTCAATACCTTTTACAGGCAAACTCCCTTATGACAAATCCACTTGCTACACTATACTAGTTCATAAATATTACACATCCTTAGGATTCTCACCCAATGTCCTCCATAATGGGACATCCATCCACATTCTCTTCAAGGTCATTCAGAACTAACTTTTATTTATGGAAATAAAAGCATAAATTTAGAGCCTTCGATCTGGATTTTTTTTCAATAATTTACAGATTGAGAATTCCCACCCCATCTAAGTTTCTGGTGCACAATGCAACTAGATTATTTATATCTCCCCCTCAACAATTCTTGCATCAGTTGTTATCACTAAAGGTTCTATGCTAATACCCAGATAACCTACGTGCTTCAATTTCATGTGCCTTTGTTATCGAAATTACATCCTTATATACTTACTTTTGTGACCAAGTGGGAACAAGACTTCAATGTTCAGTTTTTACCTCAACAACGTAGACATCTCCTATTTTTTGGTCATAAAGCATCTGTCAGGAATAAGTACCAAAAGATAAATACAAACTCTGTACTCGTTGGTGCAGAACTACCATACTGCCGCCGAAAATGGCTGGAGTTGTCAAAAAGAACCAGGAACATTTTACATATTTTGGAGTTGGCCAGCTTCATTATTGTTTTAGTTAAAAGTAGCAGTTATAATATTTATGCTGACTGATATTTCTATCCGAGACAAACCAGAATTGGCTCCCTTACATAGTTTTGAAAAGTCCAGAAAATCAGTTAATTTATTTATTGCATTACCTGCTCAATGCAGCAAAAGCGCGCCTTTCATCCTTATGAAAACAGGCTACACCACCTACTGTTCAGTGGTAGAGTGAATATTATGGAGATGGAAGATCTGGTGGCATCTTGGTTAGAGTTCCGAGAATTTTAGACAGATATGGTTTTGTTGGATACAAAGGCCCTGATTTATTAAAGTTCTTTAAGGCTGGGGAGAATACACTTTGATCAGTGAAGCTGGGTGATCCAGCAAACCTGAAATGGATCTGGTCCAGGATTCAAAACATTTGCTAGGAAATAGCAAATGATTTTAAGAAATCCATTCCAGGTTTTTTAGATTACCCAGCTTCACTGAAGAAAGTGTATTCTCTCCCGCCTTGGAGAGCTTTAGTAAATCAGGGCCAAAGTGCCTGATTTAATAAAACCTTCCTTACACTTTCATCAGTAAACCTGGGTGATCTGGCAAACCTGGAATGGATTTCTTGAAAGTCATTTGCTGTTTGTTGGCAATCGTTTTTAAACCTGGACCAGATCCATTCAAGGTTTGCTGGATCACTCATGCTCGCTGATGAAAGTGTATCTTCTCCAGCCTTGGAGAGCTTTAATAAATCAAACCCAATATCTCAAGCAAGCTCAATACCTGACATTAATTCGACACTACACCCAACATGATTCCCTATCCCTAAGCTGTTACAACTACAATATTGAGCTAAACTTTTAGGGAAGGACTGGAAAAAAAAATACAAATAGAAAGGTAAAGAAAAAAACATGGGAACAGATGCAAATGCTGAAGGAAATGGGAATAAATCGGTGTCTAAGAAAAAACATCAATAGGAAACACTTTTCCATACAAACCTCTAATATGTATGTTATAGGACACCACATATAAATAAAATTTCCTTTTTCCCATACAATTCTGGTACCAGTGTGAATTATTATTATTTTTACACGTATTTACAATTGGAGTTATCCTATTACAATTATAGTACCTTCTTTGTACAAAAGTTTGACAGTAATATTGTCATTTCTTTGTCTTCATGCAAAATCCAGAGAAAAGGAAGAACATTGTAAGTAACATCTCCTCTGCTCTTAAAGATGTCTGTCCCTTGGGATTTTGATGTTTATAGGTGGTCAGTTTGAACTTTAAACCCTGAGTCTTGTACCTAGTTTGATTCTGAATACATGTATGAACTTTGTGGTTAACTATGTGAATGTGCAATCATAAGTGAGTTATGTTTTATGTAATGTTTGAATTTATTGATATATTTATTTATTACATTTATTTTTATATATGTTTATTTATTAATGACTAAATCCAAGGAGCTTCTGTCATTGTGCAGTCATGAGCAGCCGACACTGGAAGGAATTGTTGTGGAATACTATTTGGAGCTGCAAAGGTATTTGTATAAAAGTATTAATTAGATGAGAATATTAAAAAATATTTGTGCTACTAAATGATGTCTTTTTAATGGGGATTTCTTAACCATTTGGGAATTGGTTAGGGATACTTTGTACCCTTGTATCCATTCCTCAGGTTAAAAGGTCAGATATATATGGGCCCACTTATTAAAGGGGGTTTCCAAATCCTAAATAAACTCATAGTTACATAGTAGGTTAAGTCCATCACGTTCAACCACTAGGAAAACCTATCCCAGATATAAAACCCTATAAGACCTAATTGGTCCAGAGGAAGGCAAAATAAATCTCTGGTAAAATTTGCTTTACCAGAGGAAAAAAATTCCTTTGTGATTCCATGAGGCAATCGGATGTTCCCTGGATTAACAGTCACTGTTATCTTTACTTTAAATCCTTAATACCCAGTTATATTCTGTGCTTCTAGAAATCATCCAGCTTTTTCTCAAAGCAATCTATAGTAGTTGCTGAAACTACTTCCTGAGGGAACTGATTCCACATTTTCACAGACCTTACAGTGAAGAATCCCTTCCTTATCCAGAGCTTAAACTTCTTTTCCTCCAGATGCAAAGAGTGCCCTCTTGTTCTTTGTAATGATCTAAAAGTGAATAATGAGGAGGAGAGTTCTCTATATGGACCTTTTATATATTTATACAGGGTGATCATATCCCCCCTTAAACCTCTCTTCTCAAGGGAGAATAGATTCAGTTCAGCTAATCTCTCCTCATAGTTGAGCTCCGCCATTTCTTTTATTAGTTTAGTTGCCCTTGTCTTCACTCTCTCCAATTCCACAATGTCCTTTTTGTGAACTGTTGCCCAAAACTGGACAACATATTCCAGATGTGGATTGACCAATGCTTTGTACAGGAGCAGGATTATGTTTCCATCTCTGCAGTCTATTTCTCTTTTAATACAAGAAAGTACTTTGCTAGCTTTACATATTGCAGCTTGGCATTGCATGCTGTTATTAAGTCTATGATCTACCAGAACCCCCAGATCCTTTTCCATTTCTGACTCCCCCTACGCATTACCCCTAGACAGTATGAAGCATGCATGTTGTCAGCCCCCAAGTGCATAACTTTACATTTATCCATATTAAATGTCATTTGCTACATAACTGCCCATTTAAACAGTACAACCAGGTCTCCTTGTAGATTATAGACATCCTGTATGGACTTAATTCCATTACATAGTTTGGTGTCATCTGCAAACACAGAAATGGTAGTTTTAATCCCAAACTCTTTATCATTTATAAAGATGTTAAACAGGAAAGGTCCCAAAACTGAACGGAGGAGGGAAATGTACAGTTCAATGTGCAGAATGAAGGAAGGGTGTGGAACAGGAAATGTTCAACCTAGTGTACAGAAAAAGGTGGTTTGGATTACAGAACACATATCCCAGTGTACAGAATGAAGAAGTATGGAACTTGGAACCTACAGAACAGCATACACAATAAGGTGCTGGGGAGTACAGATCATACTGTGTAGTGTACAGAATAAGCAATGCGGAACATGTATGGTATACAAAATAGCGTGTTGGGGAATACAAGATGGACTGTGAAGCATACAAAATAAGGTGGTGGGGAATACAGAACATACTGTGGAGCATACAGAATAAGGCAGTGGGGAAAAAGAAACATAACATAGTGTACATAAAAAGGCAATGTGGAATGCAGAAACTCACAGTATAGACTACAGCATCTGGCCATGCAGAATAGGGAACAGTAAAGTTTTAAAGAACATACATTGTGCTGTAAATTAACCGTTATAGAAGCTTTAATAAAGACATTTTAAAGATTATAGATTTTTCTATTAATATTTGATAGAGTTGATATATTTTATCTTTTTTTACATGCTAGACAGGGTCAAGGAAAAGCGACACTTCATTGACCTGGTAGGGCTTTTGCTGGCTAGCTGCCCTGAAGGTCTGAAAATGTTAGAACCTAATCTGGCAGATGCTATGGAGGTGATTGTGAGGGTTGGTGATCTGCAGTCCTGGGATCCAAGGATCCTTCAGCAGGGGGGTACTTAGGGGGCAGGGTGTTTTTGAGTTGAAGCACATGCCCCAGTGCGTTCCTCTGCAGTACCACCATTCTTCTGGGGAGCAGCAAACAAGGCAGCTGCATTTTAGGTGAGATCCCAGGACCACCGCAGATACCAATACCATCCATCACAATCTCTCTCTTCTAAGGTCCAAGGGGAAAGGGATCTAGTGGAGGACCAGGCCTTAAGGTGCGTACACACTTCCAATTTTTATCGTTCAAAACGAACGACGAACGATCGATTGGGCAAAATATCGTTCGTAAAAAAGTAACGAACGACGCCGACGAACGAGGAAAGTCGTTGGAAACGAACGACCAGACCGGCGGATCGGATTGGACGACGATCGTTGAACATCGTTCGTGTGTACGGTCGTTCGTTGATCGTCCATGGTCTGAGCATGCGTAATAAAAGTGAACGTTCGTTCACTTTCCTATCGTGCACATAGTTCCTCTATCGCTCAAACGATCGTATCTATTGTGTGTACAATATCTACGAACGATCGTGTCGTTATCTCTATGTGCAGGATAGGTGCTATACGATCGTTCGTAGATATCGTGCAGGATCGTTCGTCGTTCGTTTTCCAACGATAATAATTGGAAGTGTGTACGTAGCTTTAGACTCTAATCTCATCAATCGAAGAGAAATTGGAGGACTTGGAAATTTGTAGCCAATGCCCCAATCTCTGTTTTTTTGGAATTCCCGGGGGTCAGGGTCAGCTTAGTTTCCACTCCCTGGACAAGGAAAGCGTACTGGGAGCCTAACGCAAATAGAAGCTTTGAATTGAAGATTTTAAATTTTCAGAATTTCGCTGCTTTAGTTTCCCAGACACAAAAGCAGAGAAATGTATGTCTCTGTCTGGTTGAAACAGGAACTCGGTTTGCTTTGATGTATAAAAGGGGGCTGTTAGAAGATAATCATCTAGGCAGCGATCCTGTACTGTTGACCGCCGCAGGACAACGCATTTTGCTTGTTCTCTTCATTGGTGTCACTTTCAGCATCAGGGAAGATAAGGCAAATAGCTCTGCAGCCTGTGCATCCACGGCTTCCCTTTGGATGTGAATGGTCCCTCTGCATCCCCCGCTCTGAGACTGTACAGCTATTGGTTGCTGGGACTTTATAGCCTCTCTGCTCCCATTGCTCTATGCTTGTTGTAGCGTTAGCTAGGCTGATCTGTGCAGGAGAGATTGTGTTTTTCTGCTGCTGACCATTGCTTGTTACCTGATATTTCTTGTCAGGCTTCCTTCCCCCTTCCTTGTACCTCGTTTGGTGGACTGATTTCCTGTGTTTGACATCAGCTTGTTTTCTGGATTGCCTGGTAATTCTTGTACTGTTATGTATGGGCTCCTTGTCTGCTGCCGGCCCATCCACAGACACCATCCTCTGTGCATTAAGTTTTGGGGACAACCGAGTGCTTGGAGACACAACCAGTCTACCGAGGCTGAGAGGGGGCTTAATAAAAGTGAAGTCTGCGGCGTTAGATTGGTGGACTGGTGAATACTGGTGGGAGAAATTTTACTAGTCCGGATACCAAAAAATGCCGGATAGTCTGGAGTTTCATTATTGAAGTACAGTACTCACCTCCACACACAGGCCAGCCTTCCTCTCGCCGCACCCGCGGACATCTGGCACAGTTTTGGAGAGCAGGCAGCAGGGACGTCTCAATGTGCGCCATGCAGGAGGACTGCAGCAGATGTCTGCCTGCACCCCCCCCCCCCCCGGGCATTTTATCATGGATATTTTTTTTTCTGGCCTCTGTACTAGGCCGGATAGATGCGAACTGGATAGGCGAGAGCCTACTGAATTTCCTAAAATCCTATACACCTTGCAAATGCTGCCTATATTTGTAAGGCCCCGGAGTTACAGGATATTTATAAAGTTTTTCATTCTTCCATCTGGGCAAGGAAGAGGGCTCGTCTAGCCATGTGTATTCTACAACAGCGGGTAAAAAATGGAGGCATAAACTTCCCTGATGTTTAATTGTACAACTGGGCAGCGATCACTAGATGTATACGAGATTGGGTACATGGCACTGCTTGTTACATTGACTCGTCCCTTGATCAGAAATTAGTTTTGAGTATTACCTCTCCTACGTCCTTAATATCCTTAAAGAGATGTTACCTTCGGAGATTGTCTAGAACCCCCTACTGTATTCATGCTGGCCTGTTTGGCATAAATTAGGAAACGGGTTTGCACTAAATAGCCACTCTTCCTTGTTTCTTCTGTTATGGCGAAATTTTGATTTTTCCTGGATCTTGCATGAATCAATGGGGGCAGATGCAGGGGAATTTTTCACCATGGGGAGAAATCCTGCTTGTCCCTGAATCTCCCATTCAACAATTTCTACTCTTTTCTGAGGAATCAACCCTTCGCTTATCTACAATTAAGCTCTTATGTATTGACTGTTATCAGGAACCATTCGCCCAAGGAATAGAAAAATCTGATAGATTGGATACTATCTATGCCGAATCCTGATAGATGAGCATGTCATGCTCTAGGATTACTCTAGTTTATGGTACCAGACAGTCTGGCTTGAGTAAGTGGACCAGACACTTCCCAGATAGGACCACATCATACACAGTACTAGATTTTCACAGAGCTTGATCAGTGTTACCTTCAGCCATGTACAGGGAAATGATAGTTAAAATTTTCCATTATGCCTATATTTCTCCAATGCACTTGTTTTAAATGGTTTCCTCCCACACTGTTTGAAATGTGATGCATTGGAAGCTGATCTGTATCACATGCTGTTGAGCTGTCCCAAGGTTAGGTATTTTTGGAGACCAGTGGTTTCGTACGCCTTAGGCTACTTAGTAAATTAGTTGTCACTTTCTTCCAACTGGGCTATTTTTGGAAATCTGACCTTGAGGGGGACATGAATAACTAAAGGGTGTGGCAATCTTATAGCAATACTATCTCTGGTGGCAAAGAAAACTATCATGTATAATTGGATAAGCCCTAATTGTCCCACTCTCACTCTATTTTTGCTAAAATTATGGTATGTGTTTCAAATGGACTGGATGGAGGAATTACAAATTACAGGACATTACAAACTTTTTTACAAGGCCTCCACACTTGGCATTGCCTACTTTGATGGAAAAAAGGGTGACATTTTTTCATGAGATGTAAACCCCACATATTAGATGCAGAAAATGATGATCTTTCTTTTGGGCAGATACCCTTTCAGTCAATAACATACAAAAGCCTACCATTAGAAATATTGGTGTCCAGAATTTAGTGATCCTTGTATGTCCCAGAAAAATAAGTTAAAGGAGTAGCCAGAGATGAAGGACAAAATAATCTATGCAGGACCAGATGTTTAAAAAGTAATATATCCATTAAATGTTTTCTGGATCACCCAGCTTAACTTCTGAAAGTGTATTCTCTCCAGCCTTGGAGAACAATATTAAATCAGGGCCATTGTCATCAGACAGGCCAAAGATCAGGACAGACAGTAAACAAGTGTAGTCAGCAACAGTCCAAAGTTGGTAATCAGAACGACAGAGAAATGCAAGAATGCATGAACAAAGGGTGACAATTGTACAGGAATTGATGAGTCACAAAAATATGGAAGGAACTCACAAAAACTGAAGACTGACACAAAGGACACTGGAAGCTAGAAGGTAATAGAATCCTGCAGTACTGAACAAGAACATGAAAAAGCACTACAAAACTGGCCACAAATGAAAAAGGAACAATGCACCAACCACCAATGTAAAAAGCTTCACCACTTACCATCAATGCTGTTTCCACTCTGCCCACAGATCATCTGCCCAGCAAGCTGCAGCATCACCTAAATACCTGTAGCCATGGATTTTCCACCATTCTTGGCATCCCCTGCCCAGAAACTGAGAATGTGCAGAGCTGATGGGCATTCAACTCTGCCTTGTCTGCTGCCTGACCTGACCTTGACCTGTTACCCAACCTTGCCTTCTCTGTCACCTGCCCTGACTTTGGCCTGTTTGCCCACCTTACCTAGACTTGCTGTGTTCCAGCCTGATAGCCACTCCTAGACTGAAGTCTTTTGATCCCGGTCACCCCCTGGTGGGGAGAGCCCAGGGGCAGCCACATGGTGACCTCCTTGCAGCAAAGTAGTCCAGTGGCCACTAGGGTCACTGACCCATCACTCCTTGCAGGGTGTGCTGGTGAAGACCAGGGGGTCACTTAGAATTTGTGCCTCAGGTAATCCTCTGTCACCTGCCAGGGGAGGCAATTCATAACAAATGTAAAGGACACATATACTGAATGCCGATGTAAGAGGCATTTTTCAGTGACCTGCAGCATAAGAGAGTACATCACCACTGACCACAAATATAGGGGAGTATTTCACAGCTAGCACCAATGCAAGGGGACATTGCACCAAAAATCAATGTAAAAAGGCACTTCACCACTTACCATCAATGCAAGGGGAGCACTTAATCATTGACCACTAATGTAGGGGCTACTTGAGAAACTGAACAACAACACAAGGGACAGCCTACCATTGGCCTCTAATGTATTGGGACATGTTGCCAAGCAGTAATGTAAGGAGGCATTTTACTACTTACAGTCAATGTAAAGGGGACCCACACTGGCCATCAGCGTTTGGGCAACTTCACCACTGACCGCCAATGTAATGGCGCACTTTACCACTGTCCACCAAAGTAGGGAGAACTTTATCTCTGACAAACAATGTAAGTGGATGCTTCTCCACTGACCACCAATGTAAGAGGACACTTTATCAACCACCAATGTAGGGTAAAGCTGCGTACACACGGCAAATTTTTCTCGCCCGATAATCGGTATCGGCCAATTATCGGGTGAAAATCTGCCGTGTGTACAGTCGGTCGTCGTCCATCGTCCGACGACCGTCCTGGCGGATCCATGGATGATGGACGACGACCGATCCTAATGAAAGGGAAGGGGAGAGCGCGCAGCAAGGTGCCGCTCCGTCGCTCTCCCCCTCCCCTCTCCATAGAGCATGAACGGTGCTGTATGTACAGCATCGTTCATGCATCGTGCAGTCTTTTCTCGTTGGAAAGGATCGTGAAAGATCCTTTCCAACGAGAAAAATTGCAGGTGTGTACGCAGCTTAACTCTTTTCCAGTAGCCAGCAACATAAGAGGGTCCTCTCCATTTACACCAGTGTGTACTTAACCTCCGTGGCAGTATTTCCGAGTGTGGCTCGGGGTTAATTTTTTGTACCAAAAGTGGTAACCCTGAGCCACACTCGGGGTGTAATTGCAAGGGAGTTTTAAAGCTTACCTGGTCCCCATGTGCCCGTGGCATCCTCCAATGATGCCCGGCATCTGCTTCCCCTGGTGATGCCCGGCTGGCATCTGTGTCATCTGGTGATGCTCACCCGGCATCTGTGTCCCGAGGGATGCGAGGCCAGGGGAAGCAGATGCCGGCCAGGCAGGGCCCTGTAAGCAAGGGGCTGGGGGGTGGGACCGTGTGGCTGGGAGGCGGGACCTGGCAGGAAATTTAAAGTATAAATAATATATATTTAAATGTACCGATTTGACATTTAAAAATACTTATTATTCAGACCACCAGGGAGGGTAAACACTGTCTATGAATGCAAAGGGAATATTAATTACTCATCACTAACATGATGAAGCACTTTACCACTGATTTCCAATGTAAAGGGAGCACTTCAGCAATGGCCAACAAGTAAGGTTGCACTCTAACCAAAAAGGAACATTTCCCCACTTAAAATCAATGTAGGGGAGAACACCAATAGCTTTAAATTTTGAGTTTTGGTTGGACACAAATTTGATCTGAATCTTAAATTTGACCTACATTTGAGAGGCTATATCAGCTACAATTGGCAGACTCATTCTAAAATATGCTAATTTGCATGGATGGAGAGCTGATCCTATGGTTGTAATAGTTTCAGTAACAAACCTAAAACAAACATTCAACTAACTTTGTGGCAAGTTGTGTGATAATTAGATGAACAACTGAGCTGCATACTTATTCAATGGTTTAATGATTAAGGAGGTATTGAAGACGGACGATCAGAACACCAACCAGGCAAGCTGTATTTTTAGAACCAGGTCAGAAATGGCAGCCTATATAATCTCAGAGTGAAACGTCTGCTTTTTAGGAATCTAATTAAATTGTTCAAATACTAGTCAAGTTTGTTTGGGAATAGAATCAAGAGACAAAATTGTGGTCAAAGGCAAGCAAAAGTTCATGGTAGGTGGCATTTTGGGATACAGGGTTCATATAAAACAGAAAGAGGTCAGAGCAGCACCCTCATTATCTTCAGCAGCTGTCCGCAGAAAATGAGTCACTGGTATAGCAGCAAGTACTGCTGAATTTAGTCACTGGGAGACAAGGTTTTCAAGGGGGAGCAGTGTTCCCCCTACTTTTAACAACAAAGTATGTCTTTGTATTTTAGACTCAAAGTGAAAAGTATTATATGTTACAAAAACAAACAATAATACTCCTGCTGGCTAAACAAAAATGTATTACTAATAATAATATGAAACATGCTAATTTACAAAATAAACAATCAATATGTATCAACCATGTATTAACCACCAGCGTTTATCAGCCTAAGAAATAGACTTCCCAGAACACGTGTGACCACTATGTTAAAAAGTAGGTCAATTAAAACAGATCTTTGCTCTATGGATCCCAGAATTGCCTTGAATATATCCAGTGAGAATTCCACCTTGAAACATACAATAATGATGTACCTCATAAAAAATAAAAAAATTTTCACATAGTGTAAAACTGCTTTTAATGATAAAAAACAAAACAAAAACAACCTCAGCTGTGAGTAATCAGATTTGTTATTTGGCGGTAACGTCAGCATGTTGGTGTTCCCGGTCAGCACCCACAATAAGCGGCTCAAGAATACCAGTGTGAGTGAATGGGTGAGTGAGGATGTTTTTGGCCTTATATCAATAAAAGTAGTATTATACTATGTGGTGTTTTTTTTTTTATAATTCATGACTTTTAATATAGATGATTAAAGGTGGTGTTCTCAATGAGGATGTTCAAGGCAATTTCTGGACACATAGCAGAACAATTTTTATGCACTAGTAGACCTTCTATTTATTATAGTGGTCACACATGTTCTGAGGAGTCTTTTTCTCTTCGGGTGATATCCATTGGTGGAGGAAATCACAGAATACACACACACACACACACACACACATTTGTGATGAATATTCCCAGCAAAGACAGAGAAGAAACATTACAGAATTTGTGAAACAAGCATATCTTGCATATTTTGGTATTAACCTGGGGGACCAAGATAGGTATTGGGTATAGGTATATGGTATGCAAAGCTTGTGTAGAGTGTCTACGTCAGTGGAAACATGGAAAACTGAAAAGTTTGACATTTGGGGTACTTATGGTATGGCGAAAGCCCAAAAATCAATAAAATGTTTGGTATTTTTGTGCTGTGAGTATAAAAGGTTTCAATCATTACAAGAAAAACAAGTGGGAGTACCCTGATTTGGAATCTGCAAGATGACCTGTGCCGCATGGTGCTGATGTTCCCATACCAGTGTTCAGTATACTCACTGATATTCCTGTATCTGACATGGAGGATATACAGGGTTTGGAGTGTAATCCAGGAGTTAGCAGTGGAAGTGAATTTGAAGGAATTGTTACATCAAACCAGCAGTTCTCCCAAGAAGAGCTCAATGATTTATGATGTGACCTGTCTGTCAAAACATACATCTGAAATTTTAGCATCCAGGCTAAAAGAAAAGAACTGTCTGAGACCGGAAGTTAAAATAACCGTTTATAGGAGACGTGACACTCCTACCATGTTTCATTCAAGATGGAGACTTTGTGTACTGTTGTAACATCCCTGGACTACTAGCCCATATGAGAGTACCAAAATATTGAGCAGAAGATTGGCGGCTTTTCATAGACAGTTCCACTCAAAGTTTGAAATCTGTTTTACTGCATAATGACAGCTGCAATGCATCAATTCCAATTGGTCACTCAACAAAACCTAAACAAGAATATGAAAATATCAAAATGATCTTACAAAAGCTTTGCTATCATGAACACCAATGGTCCATATGTGTTGATTTAAAAATGGTGAACTTCTCACGTGGACAGCAAAGTGGATACACAAAGTATCCATGTTTCATCTGCTTGTGGGATAGTAGAGCAAAGCAGGATCACTGAAAGGTGCAGTGAACATCATTACCGAGCCAATAGTTGACAAGGAAAAAATCATTCTCCCTCCACTACACATAAAGTTGGGCTTAATGAAGCAATTTGTTAGAGCTCTGAACAAGGATGGTGATTGCTTCAAACACATTTGTAGATTCTTCCCTGGATTGAGTACTAAAAAATGAGAAAGCAGGAATTTTTGATGGACCCCAGATTTAGAAACTGATTAATGATTTAAATTTCACAAGTTACATGACTGATACTGAAGCTTCTGCCTTGCACAGCTTTGTCATAGTTGTTAAGAACTTCTTGGGTCAGCGTAAATCACAAAATTATGAAGAACTGGTCCAAAATTTGCTATAAAACTTTAAAAATTTGGGTGCTACTATGAGCATAAAGATACACTCTCCATATTCATTTGCAAAAATTTTCAGAAAACCTTGGCGATTTCAGTGAGGAACAAGGGGAGAGGTTTTAAGGTGATGGAAGAAAGGTATCAGGGCAGAGGCAAAAGACACATGATGGCAGACTACCGCTAGAGCCTTCAACATGATTGTCAGGATCATCAGCATGAAAGGAAATCATACTAAGGGAGTTTTTCAATTACTTCTTTGTGATTAGTTCTGTAAATATACTGAATATAGAATATATTGACATTAAGTACTTCAAAAATTTAATTTTGTATACGTAGGCATATCTAGTTTAATTTTGCTT
>NC_092865.1:41743135-41748137 GCF_032062135.1 Pyxicephalus adspersus | reverse complement strand
ATTACACTTTCTTTGCTTCGTCAAAGTCCTCCTTTCAGTAGTTCAGCTGCTCCTAAACTAGTACCAAGTATTACTGGTTAATGAATCTGCTACATCTGGGAAAGGACAGTTTGCGAACATTTTTGCCGCTACAAAGTCACAGCTTGTCAGATGTAACTACAGAGTCAAAATATGTGTTCTCCAACTGAGCTTCTAGACTGTACATTATATTATGTAGCGGCTGTACTAATATCATAGAGCTCCAAATTGACAACTAGGACACTTGAGTTCTCTGGCAATAGCTTCTGATCTTGGATGTCTAATTCGTTTTGGCTTTTTTTGAGCAGACTACAAAAAAAGTGAGCTGCATGGCAAATATGAATAAGCAACACCATTTACTTGTTCACTACATGGTAAGCATGAATTTGGCTTACTTCTCTGCATGTTAACACTGCTTTAAAACCTAGCTAATTTTCACCCACTGATATTTGAGGGCATTAGCTGTTATTATGTTTCTAGAAAACAAACAGTATGAAACAATATGAACATACAAACAATATGACATTTTGTGACATAAGGTCATAGTGTATCAGTGTTACCCAATAATCCTCATGTAATTCATCTGTGAGCTAGATTTTTGTCCAAATGGTCGGTACAATGGGACAAGTATATTATACTGTATATGTAGAATGTCTGCTATCCCATATTTGCCTTTGGACATGAATCATTATTAGAATCACCATTCTAACATTTTAGGACTGTCCCCCTAAAGTTAAAGTATTTTGTGCTGCTGTTGTTTTCTGTTTGCTTTTATTTTATTTTCTGTTTGCTGTTTTCCCTAGCATAGTTATTAAGCTGTGCCTCACCATATATATTCATGGCATACCTTGGTGCCAGAATCATGGGACACTCCTAAGTACAAAAGATCCCAAACAGCCTGTAACCGGTAAGCTAGGTTCACTTTAAGTGCACCATAACATGTTTAGTTTTGCATTCAAATACATTTTGATTAGTCGATCATCTACTTATTTCCATTGTGGCATTGCAAGACAAGATTAGAAAAAAGAAAACCACATCATCTGTGTGTGAAACCTAAAATGTAGTCCAGGTACTCTCTTGGACTTTTATAAAATGACCATGAGATGTTTGCACTGCCATTACCCCCCTTGTCATCTTGCATGAATCATTTTGTCAATAAATGTTATAACATTATAACATTTGCTGGAAAATTATGAATTAGTCATCTTGTAGTGATTTTACACAGGTTAAATTAATGAATCCCATGTGTTAATAACAACTTTATTTAGTACTTGGTGTTGTATACATACCTTCTAACTCTTAGCTCTGGAGGATCCCCCTTTTTTCATTTTTGGTGGTGGTGATGTAATAGAGGTAAGGATTAACATTACTATGTACCAAAATATACTAACAAAGGAAGCACAAATTAATAAAAATAAACATTAGCTTTTTCAGTTTAACTTTCCCTACATCTTTTGTATTCAAACTATAATTTTCATTTTAAGCAAGCCAGTACCCATATCATATGTTCAACTTGGGTTGGTTCATGCATGAACCATGTATCCCAGCTTGTTCATTCATATTACACAGGTTATCTTCATCTTGATCTGTTCATCCTTTTAAAGATGGAATGGTTCAATTGGTAAACAGGGCCAAAGAGTTGAGATATTATTAAAAAAATACCGAAATGGTTACATTCAAGAGGACTGAGAGTACCCAATTTACTAAAATATTTTAATGAGGTGCAAATTGTGTAGTTAACTAGCTTGCATATCTCACATGGCACTTCACTTTGGGTGCTCCTAGAAGATTCATCATCTACATCTCTCCCTATATCCAGTCTACTTTGAATACACCACACAATTGGTAATAAGACACTTAACCCACTGATGCGTAACTCCTTAAGGATTGGAGTTTATGTCCTCTTGGTTACCTCTGGCACCCCCTAACCCAGTGTTTGTGCCTGATTCCACAGTCTGTCAGGCTTTTGATTGGTGGACACTCCATCATTTTTGCCTTATTTATTTCTCCTGATTCTTGGAACTACAGTCCACTTATGACATCCTTGAAAGAGAGGTTTTCCATTTCCTCCAATGCCAGCACTGATTTTTACCAATCCTCAAAAACGTAATCTGTTCTCTCACTATAACTTCCTTAGAAACAATGTGTCTTTAGACTTCTTTAATCTCTAAACTGATTTCACTGCTCACCATTATCACATTGCACCCTTGTTGGAAAATTCCCTTTTCTATGTGTAGTAAAATAATATGGTCAAACATATTCTGTGGTTCCATTAATGTACACACTCTAAAATGCTTACAAATTCCTCCTGAGATGGACCTGAACCCATCACAGCTAGTCCACATGAAGTCTTTTGAGTCAAGTATATGTTTTCCAGTTTGTGATGCACTAGGAGCTTTGATACACACCTGGTGGTCTGGGCCTTAAATAGACAGACAATTTGTCCATACATAAATCACAACGTAAATGGTTCACTTTTTTTCTGCTAAACAAGTGATTGCCAAAAATCATGTGATAACATGTCTAATTTTCTTTTCACATTGTGCTTTTTTTGTATGAATGATGATCTGCTTGTATGTATATATATATATATATATATATATATATATATATCCTGAAAACCTTTATTAAAATGTGAACATTATTTTGATTTGCCATGCAGATACTCAAGCTTTTGCATATATCAAGCTCTTCACGTATACAGGTTATGTTTTCTGCTTAGTAGTGCAGCTTATTGTCATAGGTTGATCTTACATACCACATTATATATGTATTATATGGCAAAATTAGTATTTTGTATCTCTTGTTATCGCAATGAACATTGATGCATGTGATCACTCTGAGCAATGCGATGTGCTGTGTGCCACAAAATAGTGCAGATGCATTTTTTATGCATTGGCAGACCATTTATAATGAATGCGCTCTCAACATAACACTGGAGAAAAATGTGCATTACCGAGTTTGTGCATTAATGTACTGCAACTACGTAAATAGACCCCAAGGGCTCGTTCGAATTTCAACAGATGTGACTGCCGTGCGTTGCGGTATAAATATAATGAATAACACACAAGCAGCCATCTGCGCTGCTGTCTGTTCTGACACTAACCCCATTCATTAAAATGAATAGGACAATGCACAGAAATGGACAAAAATGTGTGCGGCAGTGTGTTGTAGCAGTGCACCGCATATAGTGAGAATGTCAGACATTGCTTTCTATGTCTATACTCTAATCATACCAGACACAATGTGATGCAGTGTACCACACACACACCCATAAGGCTCATTCACACCTCAATGCATGTTATATTATGTGTCATAGTATGTATGCCATAGTATTATATGTGTCCTAGTATGTGTACCATAGTATCATATGTGTCCTAGTATGTGTACCATAGTATCATATGTGTCATAGTATGTATACCATAGTATTATATGTGTCATAGTATGTGTACCATAGTATCATGTGTCATAGTATGTGTACCATAGTATCATGTGTCATAGTATGTATACCATAGTATCATATGTGTCATATTATGTATATCATAGTATCGTATGTGTCATAGTATGTATACCAAAGCATTATTTGTGTCATAGTATGTATAGTATGTGTCATAGTATGTATACCAAAGCATTATTTGTGTCATAGTATGTATACCATAGTATTATATGTGTCATAGTATGTGTACCATAGTATCATGTGTCATAGTATATGTACCATAGTATCTTATGTGTCATAGTATGTGTACCGTAGTATTATATGTGTCATAGTATGTGTACCATAGTATTATATGTGTCAAAGTATGTATATCATAGTATCTTATGTGTCTTAGTATGTATACCAAAGTAATATCTGTGTCATAGAATGTATACCATAGTATCTTATGTGTCATAGTATGTATATCATAGTATCATATGTGTCAAAGTATGTATACCATAGTATCATATGTGTCATTGTAGGTGTACCATAGTATCATACCAGACCCAATGTGATGCAGTGTACCACACACACACCCTTCGGGCTCATTCACACCTCCATGCATGTTATATTATGTGTCATAGTATGTATACCATAGTATAATTTGTGTCATAGTATGTATACCATAGAATTATATGTGTCATAGTATGTGTACCATAGTATAATATGTGTCATAGTATGTATACCATAGTATGTATACCATAGTATTATATGTGTCATAGTATGCATAACATAGTATCATATGTGTCATAGTATGCATACCATGGTATCATATGTGTCATAGTATGTATACCATAGTAATATGTGTGTCATAGAATGTATGCCATAGTATCATTTGTGCCATAGAATGTATACCATAGTATCATTTGTGTCATAGTATGTGTACCATAGTATAATATGTGTCAAAGTATGTATACCATAGTATCTTATGTGTCATAGTATTTATACCATAGTATCTTATGTGTCATAGTATGCATACTATGGTATCATATGTGTCATAGTATGTATACCATAGTAATATGTGTGTCATAGAATGTATACCATAGTATCATTTGTGCCATAGAATGTATACCATAGTATCAGTTGTGTCATAGTAGGTATAACATAGTATTATTTGTGTCATAGTATGTGTACCTTAGTATTTTATTTGTCATAGTATGTATACTATAGTATCATATGTGTCATAGTATGCATACCATAGTATCATATGTGTCATAGTATGTATACCATAGTATCTTATGTGTCATGTGTCATAGTATGTGTACCATAGTATCCTGTTTGTCATAGTATGTATACCATAGTAATAAATGTGTCATAGTATGTATACCAATGTATTATTTGTGTCATAGAATGTATACCATAGCATCATATGTGTCATATAATGTATACCATAGTATCTTTTGTATCATAGTATGTATACCATAGCATCATATGTGTCATAGTATGTATACCATAGTATCATATGTGTCATAGTATGTATACCATAGTATTATATGTGTCATAGTATGT